>NW_017808403.1:1310663-1323869 GCF_001891065.2 Hippocampus comes
CGGTTGCGCTGCCCGTCGGAGTGTGTCGGTTGCTACAGCTGGTTTTGGCTCGGGCACCGCAGTGTGTGAGTTTTCGCAGCATTTTATGGCCGGCTACGTTTGCTGCTTTTACTTCGGAGGACGAGGAGCAAAAGCGTCGATGACGACTGAGACCGTGTCTGCTAAAAACAAAGGGACTGAGATGATGTTTTGAATTGTCGAAATCAAGCAAGAAGGCGGTGGCATGGGTGGCACGTGCATATGAAGGTTTCTTCCCACACGCGCATTCGAGCTCGCTCGCTTTCTTAGCGGAAGGAACGAGCTGCACAAATTGGGGCACTGGAACGGCAAGAGATTAGGAAAAATGGATTTTTGAGTTTTTGGACCGGTCTCGGCAAAAATCGCGAACAAAGACATGTATTTTATAAATAAAAAATGTCACAGGAAATGTCTTTGACATGCAAATGAATGAAGCGAAAACACGATCCATCCATTATCTGCTGCGCTTCTCCTCACGAGGGTGATCGCGGGCATGCCAAAGCCTACCCGGGCAGCAGGCGGGGCACACCCTGAACCGCTTAGCAGCCAATTGCAGGCCACATCAAGACAAGCAACCGTTCGCGCTCACAACCACCATTTCGAGCATTCAATCAACCTGCCGTGCGTGTTTTTGGAATGAGGGAAGAAACCCGGAGCACCCGGAGAAAAACCAGGCAAACACGGGGCGAACGTGCAAACTCCACAGAGGAAGGCCGGAATCGAACCCACGACTTCTGCGCTGTGATGCGGGCACCTTAACCAGTCGACCGACGTGCCGCCCATTTCTATGCGAGGTCACAGAAAATCTTGAATCCGAGTCAAAGCAGTCCAACCGCCCCCCCCCCCCCCCCCCCCCCCCCCCCCCCCCATTTATCTTGATTTGTATGAAATCTCAATTTACCGCGAGACAAATAAAATGGTGCTCTCAAAGCAAGCGCGTCAAGCAGATCGTGGCGCATTTTTCCACAGTCAACCATCTCATCTGTACGCGCTTTCCACATCCTGGCGCAGAACGAGTTCACTGAACATCCTTAACATGCATGATGTAACAAACATACGCGACAAGTAAATTGGCCGCCCGCCAGCGGCCTCACGTTGGAGATGAGCGCCGCTTTGGCTCCACTCGGAATGCGGCCGGTGTTCTTGGCAGGCGAGTCATGTGTTCATAACGCCCCATCGTGCTGCTATCGCTGCACTTTCAAAGGCTAATCAAGCAACTAAAGACATCTTTTCCCATCGCCGCCGTCGCCATGGCAACAGCAAACCCGCAGCCCCGCTCGGTGGCCCTCCGAGAAATCAGTGTTTCTGTAATGTGACATGCCTTCGCGCCACCCCCGTCGTCTGACTGCGTTATTGAGTTGAGGTCCCCCAATCATTGGCGGGCGCGGCCGCCGCTGCCGACGACTCACCGCGGGCGCGCCGCCCTCCACCAAAGTGAACAATTGCGAGGTGGACTCGGACCGGAGATGGGAACGAACGTATTGACATTGGCGTGGCTTCTCGGGGGCGGATACCCCATCAAATGCGGCACAAAGAGTTCATCGGTGTGTGTGCTTTGGCCAGCTGCCCAGGGCGAAGGATTCGCATGACTAATGAGCAACAAGACATATTTGTTATGTCACCGGGAAGCCGTGGCAGGGTTGCCGAAGGACACGTTCTCGAACCACCGCCGCGCTCGGATGTCATTTGGGGCTCGTTGACAGCGACCGTGGCCTTGATTTGAGAAGTCATCGTTGGATGCGTGACGCCGTGTTTCTTGAAAGGGATCGTTGTCAAGACCGCATCCGACTTTCCCTCAGATTCGTACTTTATTATTATTTTTTTTCTTTGCACTTTAGTCAAAATTGTGGACCTGAAATGCAATTTTCAGAAATTGAAATTTCAATTATTCTTCCCACATTCCTTCTGATCAATTGGACAAGAGTTGTACACCACAATGCTTGCTGGTCACAATTTGAACTTCGGACTTCAAATGAAACGTGTCGTTAAAAGCATGTGAAGTCGATATTAAAAGTCCACACACCCCTGTTTAAATGGCAGGTTTTTGTGAGATGGAAAAAAAAAAATCACACAAACCTCTTCCGCCATTGTGACCTACAGCTTGTGCAACTTAGTTGTGTGAATGCTGCAAGCATTTACGAGTATTTTGATTCTTCTGCCTATTCATTCGACACGCATTATACTTTTACTGATACATTTTTCAACCTATCCATATGTATACCCCACAAAAAATTGTATTTTCGCCTTGACATTCTTCACTTTTTAGGAAGTCAATCCCCCCCCCCGCCCCAAAAAAAAAATCATCATAGCTTCCTAATGGCGTATTAAACAAAACAGATTCAAGTAATTGTTTTTCCAAAATCTTTAAAAAAAAAAAAAAAAAAAAAAAGAAGAATTTAGGTCATTGGACACTTTTCCAATGCAGATTTTTCCCACGGTGAGAGACGGCGAGCAGGTGCGGGCGTACTTGATGCTCCGTGCTTTCAACCGAATCCCCTTTTGCGAGAAACTGGTCGCTCATGTGCAACGTACTCGGCAGCCTTTGGGTTCGGCTTTCAAAGTCGGGTGTCAATGTCGTTTATTTGTCCCAATAACGAAGGAGAACGTTTCGAAATGGTCTCAACGATACTAGAATGAGCTCGTTTCCCGTCTATGCTTTCAATCATAATGATGTGGAGCTTGATGAGGAGAACTTTGACAGCCCCGCCCCTCTGACAGTATTGAGAGAGGAGAAAGAAGCACGGCTTGGATTGCGGTAGAGATTCTTGCTGGTGTATTTCCTTTTCGATCGTCCTTCGAGCGAAACGCTGTAACTCATTTCCTCTCATCGCCCGAGCCGCATTTTCAGCTTTCATACGATTCATCCACGGAGCAAAGGCGTCGGCCGCCGCCGCGGTCGGGCTGCAAGCGCAAAGCGGGCGACGAGCCCGGTTTTACGCTCAACGGGCCTCTCGCCGCCACCCGCAGAGTTCAATATTGATTCACTGAACAGGATTTGTACGTTTGACGAGAAGCGTTGGCTTTCCGCTCTGCCAAACATCTGCCTCCGCACCAAGCGGCAGCTGGAGGAGAGAGTGAAAGGAGCCATTCAGGCATCACTTGGAGGTGGCGACTGCGGTCATGAGATTAGATTTCTTTGTGGGGCTCGTTATTATCACAAACATTTTCGGTCTGTGTTTTGCATCCCGGCCCGATATGGGAAGTAGTGCTGGGCGATCTGGCAAAAAAAACGTTTTACATCACAATAACGATATACCACGATACTGTAGTGTGAACACATCTCACATTCTTATGATTGCATCTATTCAATTGACTCTAGGCGTCCATTTTCTGAATCGCTGATCCACAATACGAACAGACTTTGAATTATTCTGGGCCACTCCTCCCGCCTGATGCTGTCACAACCTTATCAATCATTTCCTGTTTCACGGTGTGTGTGTGGCAATAGGTTGTACAGTATTATTTTCTCTCCCGCCAGTTATTAAAGTCCGTGCTATGGAGCTGTTCAAAGTTGGACTTGCTCTGCTTTAACCAGCGAGACCTCTGTGATGTCTACTCCGTCACTCAGGCACTTCATTTGGACTTTCGCTGTCAATAGCATTATGTTAGCTGAGCAAGTAGCTTCTTCGTCCTTTCCTATTTTTATTACTTGTCATCCTTTCGTGGGAATGATACTTGCAAGAAGGGTAGCTTATTCGTCGCAATGAAGACTTTGTGATTAGTTAGGAGCAAAATCACAAGTTTACGAGCGGCCGTAGCCAGCCAAAACCCTTTGTTAGCAAACTAGCGTAGCCAAGTAGCACTGATCTTGCTTCGACCTGCAGACTACCGGCACACCTCCACCATTCACCCATCTGTTGTCAGAACCGCTTTAACACGATGAGGGTCGCGGGCGTATCCCGATCAGTCTTCATGATATATATTGGCGTATCGCCTAAGCTCTAATGTGAAGGTTTGGCGTTTAGCAGGTCTTTAAGATGAAAAAGGAAAACTCACACGAGCAGGGAATAAACTGCTTCCACTCAGCCTTGTCTTAAATTCTCATCCGGCTATTATATTTCACGTTACTTTGTGAAAGAGTTGCGCAACATAATAGACAGAACACTTGTGAGTCATTTCGTGTCTGCGGAGACATTTTTTTTTTTTTTTTTTTTTTTTTTGCTTTTGGTTCATATCTTTGAATAAAATAGCCACGCTTCATTTCAAAGTTCCAGAGCTGCAAAGTCATGAAGTCAAATGTGCTTATTGCACTTAAAGCGAGCACATCTTGTCTTTGAACGTAATAAGCAGCCAGCGGCGAATTGTAAACGTTACGATGAGAAGGTTCTCCTGAATAACAGGCGCCAAAGCCTTCCGCCGGGCATCTGTTTGGCAATTAGGAAGCCGAGGCTCACACAAACGGCGGCGAGCGGCAAAACGTCTTGGGTCTGACGAGTCCTTTGGACGTGCGAAGAATCGCCCGCGATGCTCCTTGCCAGCGCCCACCTCCGCCTCCTTCCGCATGAGCTGAACTCTTGCACCCGAGGCGAAGGACGCCATTGTACGACGATAACACCGGCTCTGAGCGTCGCCCCTTTCATTTCGCTTCCCTCCATTTCTGTGCGGGAGGAGGAGACGTCAAAAGTGGGCGACTGGGATCCATCTCACCGTTTAATTAGACTCCTTTTGTACGGCTAACACACATAGATTCCGACTAACATGATCCTTTCACAATTTTTAATTAACAGCCGCCTCTGGGTTTTTGCCACATCAAAAGAACACCGTGCGTGTTGTGAGCGTGAACGCATTTGGCGCTGCGCGTCCTTTCTATAAGCAAAGGTGCCAAGGCGTGCAGATTGTCACGCAAAGGAGGTCGCGTGTCAGATGAACGTCAGGAAAGTTCATCGTGTGCGCACTCGCGGAGCGGCCTTGCAACTTGCCCACGTGCCCAAAGTTTCGATTTGTTTTTTTTTGTTTTTTTTCTTCTCCTACTTCTCGTTAGGTTCCATTTTGTCAGAAGCACAGCAGGAGCGCTGGTGGATTATGCGACCATCTAAACACAAGAACATCTGCTGTGACAAGAAAAGCAATACATCCCATGTGGGAGGCAGTTGCATTTGCAAGTCAGAAGGAAGTCTCAAAGTTTGGAGCAAGTCGAGTCGGCGCCACACTTCAAGCGAGTTGAGTCGAGTCGTTACTCGCGTTTGGCAAGTCACGAGTCAGGTTTGAAATTGTGTTCTTTTGAAAATGTCCTCTTAAGACCGTGTTAGACATTTTGGGGGTCAGATTTGAAAAAAAACAATCTAATTGCGTTTTTTTTTTTTTTTGTCCTCAATATTGCAATGGCGTTTTCATTGCTCGACTCTTTTTTTTTCCAAGGTCCCTTTCCATGTACTTTCTTCAAAGAAACGCGAGCAATTAATCTGTGTTCCCGTAAACTATATCAGACTCATGTTCATTTGAATTTGATTCGTTGTTCAAACTAAGTTAAAGCCAAGCCGTTGCCGAGCGCTCATGTCCAGTCGAGTCACGCGAGCGGGGCGACCCTCTGCATCCACTTTGTTGTCCTTCCGCGAGGACCAATTTTCGCATTCCACACAAGCCTCGTGCATCCCACTGAGTGACGGCTTTTGGGGCCTCTCTTCATGGACATCAGGGGTCACCAACATGGTGCCCGCGGGCACCAGGGAGCCCTCAAGAACGACACGCGTCGGCCCGCGGGCCTCTTCCAAAAAAACGTTTTTTTTTTGCAGGTGTTATTCCCTGCTGAGGCGCGTATTCTTGTGCGACATTGTTTTCTTTTCACACACGGAGACATCTGCCGTGAGAGAAAACCTTTTCTTCCCGAGAAGAAAGACTGGTCAGAAGTGAAAGCCGTTTTGTTCGTAACAGAAATGGAAGCGATGAAGCTCATTCGCAGTTTAGACAGGAGTGTGAAGCAACAACTTTCCGCCCTCTGCCATGCACAGGTTACCCCATGGCAAAAAATTGTCAATATAAGTGTCGACTTGATGTGTTTTTCCTCATGACAATCTTCAGTATTTCCCATCCTATGCACAGCTTCATTTTCATCTGGAAAACAACGGCCATTTCAAAAAATAAAATAAAATAAAGGGTAGCGGAGAGGGTGGAACTTCAGCGCAGTTGCCTCCAGAGATGTCTTTTGCTGTCTCTGTCTGACTTGTGAAACTTCCAATCGTCGAGACGATTGCTGCGCTGGCCCTTCAATTGCGCATCATGACTCAATGGCCATTGAAATCGAGCTCCCTCTGGTGTGCTCGCCTTGGCCACCAGGGGGCAATAAAATGCCAGAATTCATAATATCCGAAGAAGAGTTTCACAGCTAAGTGACTCGCTTTGTTGCGGTCATATCTATTATGCATTACTATCAATGCTGAGGGTTTTTACAATTTTGATCAAATAATCTACTTGCGATGACACAACGCCCCCCCCCCCCGCCCCCCATCCACCTAACAATATTGCAATTACGATTTAATATGCCATTTTTTTCCCAAGGTCCTTTTCTCAAATATTTATTGAAGTGACTAATTCGTCTCTGTTACAATAAACAATATCACAAAATTAATATGAAAGCCAGTTTATGAAAGTACTCCACTTTGACAGTCTACCGCCTAGTTTTGCATTGTGTGTCAGCATTAAGCTAGCTAAAATGTTTGTCTTTTGTTTTTGTTCTTTTTTTTTTGTTGAGACTTTTTTTTGTTGAATGGCAATGAATAGCTTGAAGCAATTATTTGTCCCCTCTCTCTCTTGGACGAGGCATCTCTTGAATCCAGGAAGCCAACAAGTGTAAGCCGCGCTATTGTTTGTGCGTCGGGGTCCGGGCTTGCTTGTAGTGGGTGCCAGCCGCGGCGCCCACAAGGGGATGCGATGCATTTTTGCGCAGGCCAGAGGAATCGACATCCTTTTGTCCCGAGCGGCCTTGGTGATGCGCCCCCGCGCCCGCTCTGCGGCTGCAGCGTTTTATTGTTTCCGCCCTCGTTGTTTTGCCGTCGTCAAAGCTTTACGCCAGATCGGCTTAGTGAGACCCGAGCGGCTCTGTAGCGACGGGGGTGGAAACCTGCCTAAAGAGTTTCAAAATGCTTGACATCATTCACGTGCCCATCCGCGTTGCCATTTGACGACTCGTCAAATTCAGCCTTCCCTTCCCATCGCCGCGTGTGTGACACTCATGCCATGCGAAGGCTCGCGAGCACGCTGCGGGGGATGAGAGAGGGTGGGAGGGGGGCAGGGGGGGCTGCGTTACTGTGCTGTTGGCTCGCAGCATTCACCCTTGTTAGCCTTTACCAGTTAGACAGTGCCCTGACCAAACATGACAGGACAAGCTTTCATCGCTTTCATGCTGTTGCAAATGCTTCGGAATGCCAACAACATTGGCGCTTTGCTTTGTAGCTCGTGAAGGGAAGGAGGATTTCTTTTTTTTTTTTTTTTTTTACTGCTGCTCTTCGTGGAAACAGTAGCCAAGGCCCAATTTGAGCTTCAATGTCCACATCATCCAGGAATACTCAGACTGAAAATAGGAATAATTGGGATAACAACAACTTGGATTCACAAATTGGGTGCGTTTGTTTGTGTTTACCTTCGAAAGATTGTGGCGTGCGTGACTGTAAAATGCATGTCAGCTTTTCCACGTTTTTATCTCCAGTTGACTTGATTATTGCAACAGTGCTACTGTAAGGGGTGCGCGTTTGTCAGTCAAAGTTATGCATGTGTGTGAAGATTTGTGTGCGTGTATTTCATGTGACTGAATGTCTGCTGTGGTGATCGGAGGGTGCCTGAAAACGTCCAAGGAAACAACGGTTGGAACGTTGTGAGACCTTTAAAAGTTGTGTTGTAGATGCAAATAGAGAGGGAGGGAGATCTGCAACTGCCAAAATGGAGCTCATCACCCAAAGTATCTCAGTCGGATCAAGCAAGAATGACATCGGAATGTTGCCGCGTGCGCAGGCCGACTCCCGTTTGCCAACGATTTCAAAGCACTCGTGACGCCGTTGCGGAAAGCGCACACGATGAACCCCGTGGGCACGTTGACGCCAAAGACGGTACGATTGATATGAGAAGTGAACCACGGGGGCCGGAAGGCCTCCCCGCGCCACGCGAAAGGCGGGATGATCACGAGAGGGCTCGAGCCACGACGGGGAGCGCAACAGTGGAGATCTGAAGGAGGAAATAATCGAGCGGCGGCAACGGACGGCCATCGCGGGATGCGGGAGAGTCGGGAGAGATTGAACGCTCACTTTCGCAGGCAAACGGGTTCACATTCGGTTCTCAACTTTCATGGACATCCACCAAGACCCTCTGCCAAGAGCAAAAATGTGCAAAATAGTCGACAAAGTGATCAGACGGTTGTTCAACGTGCAGTGGGTTTCCCGCGGCCACCTTTGACGGTCGTTCTACAACGGGCAGACAAGCAGTCACCTCTTGTGTATTCTAATTCAACCAACTGCTGCCGTTCAGAAGTAAAGGCTGGAAAACACCCTGAAAGCACTTATGCGAGATCAAATAACAATGAGGACAATTTCCGTCACGCTGCCAAAACCGGTGATCCCAAAACACTCATCTTGCTGTATTCCCCTTCAACAGAAACGGCTTCCATGGTTGAAGAAAAAAAAAAAAAACGCACCAGAAGGCCTGAGGATACTTACACTACTCGGCCCAAGTCTCGTGAATTTGGCAGAAATTCCAGGATGAACCGAAAATGCTCTCGAATATTTGCGGGTGACAAAGAGGCCTTTTGCCATATCAAATTCGACTCCACCGGGAACTTGATCGCTCGAAAAAGTCAAAGCTTATTTTTAATCACGGAGGCAGCGCTCCATTGCAAATGTGATGAAATCCTGAAATTGATTCCGCTTGCCGAGGACACGCAGTGACTCCGAATCCGATTTCCGATCAGGTCACACAGGGAGGGTTTTGCACCCCATATATGGACTCGGAATGCATTTCGTTTTGCTGTTTCCACTTCGGCGGTTCACTACCATTGTGTGTGTGTGTGTGTGTGTGTGTGTGTGTGTGTGTGTGTGTCTGCCTGATCATGTTGCTACCTCATCTTCGCGTCCTTTCTTTTCTGGGTGCGGCAGTGGAGCCCTCTGATGCAACTTCTGAAGCAAACAACATGCGGAGCCACGCACATCGGAGCATCTTCACAGTTTTGCGTTTGGGTTTGAAAACTGCTTGTTACTTAAGAGGATGCCATTTATGAATAATGAATGCCGATTCGTAAAGTGTCTGTTGCATCTTCCCCAAACTTTTTAAGAGAGTGCAAATGAGAAGGAAAAATAAAGAAATAGACCCCGCGGCAGCAGCCTAATAGGCAACATATTTGCAAGTCTGCTAACTTTTTTTTTTTATTGTACATTTATCTGTCTTTAAAGTTCCCGGGAGAGGGGAAAATACGCTAATTGGCAGCATGAAGCATTCATACAAAGTTCAGATACACTTTTCCGGAAACAGAGCAGGGGGGAAGAAAGACACCTTGTTATTCAAATGATCAAGTGCTAGCTCCCACCAAAAACGTATCTCAAAAAATTGCCATGAATGATGGAACAAAAAGAGTTAGGGCACGGCTGTGCATCGATCGTGACACATTCACCCACACCGCGTTTTCGTTGCGTTTCATGCACGCGAAGGTTCGACATCGGGTGATTGTGCCGCTGAGAGTTTGATTTTTATTTCTTTATTTATTTTTATTTCACAAGTGGCAAGAAATGTTCGGCTTCTAAAACATTCGATCATTTCTGCCTGCTGTCTTAACTCTTTAACTCCACAAGACGTACTTATACGTCTTTTTAAAATTAGGCCCCGCCTACCAAAGACGTACTTGTACGTCTAATTCTTTTTTTTTTTTTTTTTTTTTTGCGTCATGGAGAAGAGGAGGGGATGATGCAATCTGTGAATGAGAATAAACCGCTTGCATTGTAAATCATTTAAAAAAGTGACCAGTAGGTGGTAGTGGTGCCGCTCCTGCTTGAAATTCAGGCTTTTACAAAAAGCTCTTTTTCTCTGTTTTTTGCCCAGGAATCGCCATTCTCATGAAACTTCGCCATTTTGTAATGCCGATTGCTGAAGAATGGAAAAACAATCGAAACAAAATGTTGTTTTCTGCTGAAAGAAGAGAGTCCAAACTTTATTTTGGTCGGCTCCATGTTTAGATTAGAACCAAATCTCCTGTGGGCCTTGCAAAATCAGTCAAAATCCAGTAAAACGCCGGGATTGCGGGGGTTGCTCCAGTGAAAATGGCTGCGATTGAATGAGATAAGTGGACGCACGCTGATTTTTAACACCCGGAGCAATTTTTCAACCGTGCCGAGGAGGAAGTCGGTACAGTATCTGAATGATGGACAGGACACGGTTGACAACGACCACAAAATGGACGACCTGAGGATAGTGGCTCTAATCTTCAAGCTGGCTTTTTCCAAAATGATGCTGCGCCGCCGCCTCGAGGACAAGAAATGGCTCCCGTTTAAGTAACACTCTCTTTGCGTGTAATTATGCGGCGGACCGGCTTGCTTAAATGAAGCTCAAACCCATTACAGACAAAGACCTTGAAAGTGGAGCAAAAGAGTAGGCGCTTTTTGGGCTTGGGCATTTGCTTCCGAGGTGATGGGCTATTGTGCACCGGTGGCAATCTTCTGTCTTTCACTCACCGAATAGATTGCGCATTTGAGCACTCAGCCACTGTTATTTGCTCATAAAAGAAAGCGCTGCATTTGTATGGCTGGGGTCAAAACTGCAGCACGGCGCCGACGAGAACGGCCTGGTGATAAATTGCCTCTTTATGCAATTTTATTCACATTAAACTGCCTACAGTAGATAATTTCAGCCGAAATGAGGCTAATTAATAGTTTGCGAGCGGACTGTTGCATTCTGTGGATATTGGAAATTGTTACCTGATTTCCTGCTTATCACCGCAGCCAGCTTGTCCTGTTTTTCCCCGATAAGCCTCTAATTGCATTCCACGTATTTCTAATGACAACTGTCATAAAGCAAAGCATTTCTTTGGAAGGAAACCTCAGGATTATTCAAGCGGACAGGTTTGACCAGCAGGCAAAATGAACCAATTTGGAGTTACGTCCTTAAGAGAAAGAAGAAGCTTAAATACGTTGACTGCAAGACATTTCAAGAAAATAACTGATTGATGCGGCGCCGTGGAAAGGTATTTGCCCTCTTCTCAAATGCACTTTTTTTTTTTTTTTGCCCCCACACAGTTTCCCGACTTTAATGTGATCATCAAACAAATGTAAATGTCAGTTAAGTAAACATGATCTTTTTTGTTTTTTTAAATGGTGATGTTGTTTATTCACGGGGTAAAAAGTATTGAAAGCTACCGAGCCTGGTGAGGAAAAAAGTAGTTGCCCCCTAAAAACCTACTCAGTCGCCGGGCCATCCTCAGAAGCAAAAACTGAAACTAAGCCTGACTTTTGTGATCTGCCAATGACACCTTGGCATCTTCATCCATCCATCCATCCATTTTCCGATCCGTTTTATCCTCACAAGGGTGACGGGGGGTGCTGGAGCCTATCCCAGCTGTCTTCGGGCAGTAGGCGGAGGACACCCTGAACCCGTTGCCAGCCCTTTGCAGGGCACACATTGACGAGCAACCATCCGCGCTCACAATCACACCGAGGTACATTTTGGAGTGCCCAATCAACCTGCCATGCATGTTTTTGGAATATGGGAGGAAACCGGAGTACACGGAGAAAACCCCCCCGCCGGCATGGGGAGAACATGCAAACCCCAACTAATCCCTGGACCACCGGGCTGCCGCTTTGGCATCTTATCTTGAGATATTTTGGCCCACACTGCCTTGCACAATGACTTTAATTCAGCAACAGGGATTTCTAGGACTGATGGCCGTTTTTATGTCATGCCATGGCATTTTAATTGAATTCAGGGCCAGACTTTGACATGGCCAAGCCGAAATCTTTTTTTCCCTTCTTGTTTTTCAAGCCATTCATTGTCCCGCTTCAGTACCCAAATGTCCTTCAACTTGATGATATGACCATTCTCTTTCATGGTTCCATCAGTCAAAGAGCATCAAACCTCGTCCAGGTCCTGAAGAGCAAAGCAGCCCAAAACCATCATACCACCACCACCGTGGTTGACTGTCTGTTTCTGAAATGCTGTATTACACTCATGCCAGATGAAAGGGGACACACACTTGAAATAGGGGGTTCAAGTCATCGCGGATCTTGATTTTTTTCTTTCTCTTCAAAGGATTTGTTGTTTTCACCGAGATGAAACCGGATTCATAGCTGTCAACTAGATTGTGGTGTGGATGAATAGAGTTGTGTGACGGATGGGCAGGTGTATAATTGACGAGCGACAAACATGCCGCACAGTGACCACAAAAGTGTCGGTCGGACACCGGTAAATACATGTTGGCCTGACGGACAAAATGACATCCAGGTGCTTTGAGGAGCAAAAGGTGAGTGCGTCTTGTTGCATAAGCAGACATGTCAGGAATCAGGTCACTTCGCAATGGCAGTAGCTGCGGACTTGCTTTCCCTGACTTGTTTTCCTCGTTGTTTGAGTGTTTGGGTTAATTTATCTGTCCCAGCCTCGGGGCCAAATTATGTTTACCTCGTTTTTCCTCAATGTCTCGGAACAAACAAAGAATCTCTCAACTTTGGCCGTTTCCAACTTGCTATTTGTGGATATTGAACTGGCCAGTCGCGATGCGACCTGCTGAAGTTTCAAAGAATGGGGCCTGTTCAACGCCACTTCGGTTTCCTATCTGTGTTTTGGACCGAAATGATCTCAACGAACGGTGCCAGGGCCTGTCGGGAACGGCGTCGTCGTGAATCGCTGTCCTCTCCTCTGCAACTCGAACGAAACTAAAGCGCACACGCCTTTGATCACAATGACATCAAAGAATGAAATGAGGAGGAAATGGAGAGATGGCAATTGGGACAAATCGCTTCTAAAATTGAACATGACAAGCGTCTGATTGTAATCTCCGTGTGGACTTTTGGGGGCTGGTGTGTCTATGATGGCTGGGAATATGAATACATTTGAAAGCAGAGCGCTTGAAAGGAACCAAACTCCGCGGCATCCTTCTGACCGAATGGCAGACCAAGATAGTCCATTAATTTGCCTACGTCGTTTTCCAGAAGTCTCGGCTGCCAGCTTTTTGCACCGTGCTCCGCACCGGGGTTGCAAGGTGAACTTGCACTAAAATCCAAAATGATG
>NW_017808403.1:1325011-1335946 GCF_001891065.2 Hippocampus comes
ATATTCATTTAATTAAAGTAGAAGTCAATAAAAACGAAGTATTTATATCAATCCATTTTCTTAGCGCCTTATACGTATGAGGGTCGTGATCGTGCTAAAACCTGGCCCAGCCGTTTTCGGGCAGTGAGCGAGGTACACCCTCAACGCCAGCCCATCGCAGGGCACACATAGACAAACAACCATTCACACTAACAGTCACACCCAAAGACATTCAATCAACCTACCGTGCATGTCTTTGCAATGTGGGTGGGAACCTGAGTACCCGGAGAAAACCCACGCAGGCACGGGGAGAACACGCAAACCCGGAGCCCGGAAACCGCCGGGCTCTGCACTGTGAGGCGGGCGTGCTCACCGGTGCCAACCGCTCAATCGTCCTATTTTCAGAAATCCATTTTGCAACACACATTACAGCAATCTTGATAAACGGAACTGGTTGATGGGCCGGATTAAAGAGGAGCTGAGGCACATTTAGCATCTGCCAAACTGACCAGGAGGTGGTGGGGGTCAAAGCAGGCGCCATGCATGCAGCAGCAGCAGCAGCAGCAGCATTATTGTTGGGGGGAGAATCATTGACCTCCACAAGGGCAGGTGGCAGCGACCCTGGCAAAGTTGGATCTGTAAATTGGATTTTCCGCTGCCTCACGGGAGACACTTTGAACCCAACTTTGAAGGTTGTGTCAACGGAGTGATTATGTTGATGACACAAACTCTCCCAAATGGCAAATCTTTTTATAGCACAAGATTTGGAACAATGTCATTAAGCGATCAGCCCTCGAAAGAGGCAAATGCTAACCCGACCTGCAGGCGCTTGGTGGAATGAAAATATGCAAGACCCGGCGCATCGAATCCCATGCAAATTTAGCGATGAAATGCAACCCGGGAATGAATTCAAAGTTGCAGAGGGAGGACTGGAGCTCCGGCACTGCTTTGTGCAACGAGAGGCTTTAAGGGGCTTCTCCAGAGTGTCCCAAGAGCCAAGGGGGGCGTTCAGTGGGTTGAGCCGGCCGCCGTCTGCTGTCATTGCAACATTATAGTGTTGAACGCAATCGTTATATCATACCATATCATTTTCTACCGCTTATCTGCAATCGGGGCGCGGAGACGGCAGCTTCAGCAGGGAAGCCCACACTTCCCTCTCCTCGGAAGCATCCTCCAACTCTTCCGGAGGGATCCCAAGGCGTTTGATCCCAGGCCAGCCGGGAGACAAATCGTTTTTCTCCGGCGTGTCCTGGGCCGTCCTCCTGCCGATGGGTCATGCCTGAAACACCCCACCAGGTGGCGTCCAGGAGGCATCCTCATCAGATGCCCGAGCCACCTCATCTGGCTCCTCTCAATGGGGAGAAGTTGCGGCTCGACTCTCAGTCCCTCCCGACTGACTGAGCTTCTCGCCCATTTCTCTAAGGGAGAGCCCGGACGTCCTGCGGAGGGAACCCATTTCGGCCGCCTGTATGCGGGATCTTGTTCTTTCGGTCACGTGACCATCGGTGAGAGTAGGAACGTCGATCGCCCGAAAAATTGGGAGCTTCGTCTTTCGGCTCAGCTCCTTCTTCGCCACGACAGACCCATACAGTCGACGCTGCACCGATCCCCCCGTTCGATCTCGTGAGCATAGTTGTAAGAAACGTACAAACCAAATCTCGGACCTGTCTGCCCCGAGTCATCCGTTCTTGTTTTTTGCGCTGCCTCAATTTCCCCACGGCTTTACCCCTTCAATTTGGTTCGCTGCTTCTATTTGAGAATTTCGGCAGGTTGTATTTTAAGAAGAGTGCATACAGGAGTGAATCCACAAGAGTTATTAATAATCTCAAATGCCAGCCCCCCGTCCCAATTAAGGAGCTGCAGATGAAACATTTCATTTCTATGAATGGGGCACTTTGGCTGGCGTGTGTGAGGAACACAATTTCTTTTTCCCATTTTCTGAAATAGATCAAATGGACTACAAACAATATCGCTTTCTCTTCTGTGTCTGTGCGTTGGCAGACACTTTCTGAGCGCTGAGAAATTGAGGCTGTACAGTTCCCTGCAAGTCCCGATTGCGCCTGTCGAAGTGGAAATAAGTGCGACACTACTTTTCGAGCTTTCAAAATGTCTTTTAGGACACCGCAATTCAACGGTTGTAATCGTGCAGAAACATTTTGTTTGTCAACACGGTTCAAGGCCCCTGTGCTGCAAACGAGCGAGGTCCAGTCGTTTCCCAAAGCGCAATCAGCGTTGCCGACTTAGTATTTGGTTTCTTTGTTTCATGCATTTTCTGACCCCTCTGATGACGATTATTCCCCCAAAAAATGACGAGGACCTCGACATGACTAATTCATTTAGCCGCACGGTCACACGCATGTTGAGGCAAAAGGGACATTTTTTTTACAAGAGGACATTTTCCGTAACGTAAAATGGGCAATGGGTATTTTTGTGAAGATAGACTTTGATCCAGCTCAAGTCCTCGTTCCTATTTTTCAGCTCCAGTTGTTTTGAAAGCTGCAGCAGAACATGCGCGGTCACTCATTGCTCCGTGTTATATGTTGCAAATTCAATTTTGCCACTCAAGCTTGCTTTATTTTCATTGTCATCTCCTTCCCCCCCCCCCCACCAGCAGAGGGGATTTGCTTTCTAAACGACATCAAGGCACCAACATGACTGCGGTAACGCAGGAACCCCCTCCGCCTCCCCTTCCCCTACCCCCCATGCCTGGCTTTTCTTCTTGCCCGCTAATATCCTGTGAAATCCAGCAAACTTAATTTGAGGGAGAAGAGCTGAACCTGAACTAAGCGGATTGAACTAATAAATGTATTTTCCATTTAACGCTTTCATTTTTCCCAAAGCCTGTTTACAACTGCCGAATGATCTGCCTCTAAGTCGGGCCCCGGGGCCAAATCTGCTTACACTTGCCTAAATCTATTATCTGTGCTCCACCTTATGGTGAGTCAGTGCATCCGTGTTGCGAGGCGATTCGTGGAAATGTCATTCATATGTGAGGCAAGGCCAAGATTAGGCCTCGGAGCTGCATCATGGTCACTCATCAACCTATTCCCCCCGCCCCCCCCCCCCCTGCAAAAATGCTAATGTGTCTCAGTTAACTGTTGCCCACCTGTCTTGTATACGTGGCTGAGATTTGGTAGAAATCAAACAAAATCTACAAGACAAGTTGATCTTTGGCTAAAATGACGACGGAATGGCAAATCTCGTGTCGTCTGGTCTCAAGAGTACCCGCCGTCACCTAGCAGCCTCTGGGAGAAAGTCCGGTTTTGTTCCGCAATGTGGGACGACATCCAAAAGACACCAGCGGCGAGGCTGCCCGGATCACTTGGCCTGGCTCGCTGTTATTCAGACCGCCTCTCACCTTCCAGTCCTGCCTCGCACCGCCTCACTAGTGGTGAAGTCGCACCATCGGATGCCTCAGACGTTTCAGGGGCAGATCCTTCGGAAAACGTTGAGGCAGCGGCCGTCGGCGGCTCCGAGTGTCCGCCGATTTGCAAACGGAGAGCGGGACAGAGGACCAGCAAGTATAGGAGATGCGTCTTGTTTGGAGTGCGGATGCGGGGGGGGGGGGGGGCGGGGGGGGAAAACGAGGGGCTCTTCCACACTCTTGATAGCCAACCGAAGGTGCCGCGAGCCAGTCGGCCAAGCCGAGAGAGCTCCGGCTCGGTCGTACAGGAAGTGGCGATCTTTGCGGCCACGTATGCGAAAGAGTCAAAGGACCTCTTGGACGTTGGCGAGCAACAATGGAGTGTCACTGAAATGGCCGACTACTCATTGAGACGTTTCAGGTCGATTCATGATGTGCACACCCACCGCAAAGTAAAACTGGCTCCAGGGGATCCTTTTTCAACGCTTCTATCAAGATGAGCATCAAGATTTGGTGACCCTGAAATCAAGTCAAGTCAAGTCAACTTTATTGTCAAATATGCTCAATGTGCAACATACAGCAAAGATGAAATGTCTTTCCTCTCAACCACAGGAGAGCGAATGCAGCCACAAACATTGATGAGTCCGGGAAAGTCCTCAGTAGTGGCGTTATTTATTTCTTTTTGGAGTTTGAATAAAAAAAAAAATTGAAGGAACTAAAACATTTTGAGAGCTCCAATCACAAAAGTTTGTTGACTTCCTATGCTTTAGTTGAACCTCCAAAAGGTAATTGCTTGAACTCCAAGGTTGAGCTAACTCTGGAAATCCTTCAAATCAGATCCAAAACGCTGGCCCCCCGAAATGAGCAAAACGTAATTGTGAAAACCAGAACGACTCAATGAAACAACAAGCTGAATTTATCTTCTTAAACTTTTTGCGTCTTTTTTATTCGTCTGGCGCCTTTGTGAAAAGGCAAATCATTTGTCGGTCTCTTCAGAAGCTTGATGCCGACATGAATTGAAGCTGCACGGTTCGAAGCTCTTTTATTTATTCATTTTTTTTTTTCTTGAATACATTTTTTATTTTAACGAAGCTACGTTGAGTGTTGCAACTTTTTTTTTTTTTGCACGCAAAACAAAAAGCTAATTGGGAGCAATGACGAAATCAGCTTGATTCCTTTTACCCGAGGACTCTTTGAATCACCGGACTGGCTTGTCCGTACGACGCATTTGGAAATGTTTTCAGAGGGGATTTGAGATGGGTGCACCTTCGTCGTCTTTCAGTTCAATGAATAAGCCTTGCTACCGTGGTGTGTGTGTGTGTGTGTGTGTGTGTGTGTGTGTGTGTACTGGTATTCAGAAGTTCAAGTTTGGAGCTTGTGAATGAACTAAGGGCTGACTTGAAGCTCGTCAGGCCGTTACCACTGCAAACAAAATTCCTTTGAACTCTCCATTTTCTTGCGTCGGCGTCATTTTGGGCCCGTGACAAGGAGTGCCTTTTGCTTCTTCCTGAAATGTCACCTCAAAGCATGATATCCCCCTTTTTTTTTTTTGTTTTTTTGGGGTGTGCGGAGCGTTTGCTATGGCGCACCATTCGCATCACAGCCAGGCAAGCATCTGTAAGTCTATAAAACCCTCAAATCATCACCCAAATGTTTCCCCGACTCCTATTAAAGTCCAAGTGTGAACTCCTGGAGCTTTTATCATCCCTACCTACTCGTTATAAATTCATGCTGACGAACGAGGCCGCGGTTCTCCTAAAACGTCAGCCAGTCTTGTTAACACGAGCAGCTGCTTCAGTCTGTTTTGGAGAAGGGTGCTTACGCCGATTGCCATTTTGATTTGTCTATTCGCCTCACTGACCCGTCGTATCTTCTCCCCTCTTGGAGGAAAGAAATGTCGATTCAAGTTTGGTTTGGCTGCAACTTTCTCTTTGCAGATGTCCTTGTGACCTTGAGGTTACCGCGAGGTTTGAAACAACCCAAAAAAGAAAGCCCATTTTCAAACACTAAAATTCTTCCACAGGTTCGACGGTATTTGATGCTTCTGTGAAAGAGACGAATCCTCGTTTACCGGATTTCGTCGCGCCGGATTTCGTCGCGGTGTTCTTTGGCGACGCGCAAATTTCCCCCCGGCGGGGTCGCTGGGGTTGAGTGCTTTGAGTTCTGGACGTTGCGCTTGGTGATATGAAAAGGCAGAGAGTTCAGAATGGCCGTCGGGCATTTCGCCGGGCGAGCCCTAGAAGCGTTGCGTTCAAGCCGAGAGCCAAAAGGTGCGTCAGAGGTCAGAAGAAGAGGGCAAAGGATTGTCTTCCTCGGTGGCTGTGCTGGCGGGCGCTCCAGACATCTATTCCATCTCGCTATCATCTCCAAACCAGTCATCCTAGCGGCCGATTAGAAAGCCTCCATCAGTCCGTATCGGTGCAATCGCTCTGCAGCAACTCAACTGATAGCCTTTGGTGGAGGGGCAGGGGGTGGGTGGGTTCTTTCCAGTTTTGCCGGGGAAATGTAATGTAATTTTTTTTTGGCGGAGCTGCAGAAATGTTCGCATCTGGTCATATTCGAACATGTTGAATCTGGTCTCACGGCAAACGCAAGCCGGCTGTCTGCATGTGTTTGTTTACCCGCACTTCAAGTATTAAGAGGCTGTCGCTCTCCACTGAAAACGTCTCCTTGCGCCGCTGCCTCCCCCGATTGACAGCAGAAATGTACGTCTATGAGAGCTGTGTTTTCTCTCCGTCAAATGTGATACGATGCAAAAAAAAAAAAACGTAGGGCGAGAGGCCCGCAGGCAAATGTGATCATCTCTTTTGGTTTCAGTGGATGCGCTGCGATGCTACTCGCTGTTTGAAGGAAAGTCATTAGATGGGGATTTTCTGCAAATAACTTGCGTGCTTTAACTGATATTAAAATCAACGGCGCCTCCGGAAATTTTTCATCGGGGTGGCCGGAAGGGGAGCCGTAAAATCTTGGGATAGCACACCGAAACCAAAAGCTATCAATTCTCCGCGTCATTGTACCAGGGACTGTCAAACTTCTTTTTGTCGCGGGCCGCATCGCACTGAACGGTTTCCTTCGGAGGTCCCTTCTGATCGCCTCGTATTACGCACATCTTGGCTTCACAACAAAATAATGAACAACAACTTTTGAATTCAATCAATCTTATTCGATGCTTCTGGGAGTGCGGAAAGAGCGGCTCGAAATGCCGAATGACGCGACTCCAAATCTGTTCAGTTGACGGCCGCCCCTCACCCACTCCTTGAATCAAAATGGAGGAACCCTCTAAATTCAGCTGCAGCCATCTTGTTACCTCTGCGTCCCGCGTCCTAGACGTGTAATTTTCCCGCCAGACGCACAGTTCCAAATAACGTGCGTTTTTGGGACGCAAGGAAATTTCTCAGTCAAAAAAACAAAAACAAAAAAAAAAAAAACTACAGTAAAACATTTTTCCCAGCAACGATCGCAGTTTGATAATCGCCGCCATTGTTGTTTTAAGTAATCTCAAGTGACGAGATTTCCGTTCTCGTGAGACGTGATTGGCGAGATCGGCCGTCACCCCGTGGAAAGCGGACGATTGCCAAGTTGTGTAACGTTAAGACAAGTGTTGCGAACAAGTATTGCGAAAGTTTATTGCGGAGATATCGCAGAGGAAGCAGCTAAAGTTGGACAGTTTTTTTGCGATAATAATCTTGTCTGCCTGAAAGATTAAAATTTTTGTTGATAAGAACTAAACCTATTATCAATGTATGTTGTTGTTTGTGTTATCATATGCAATTGAATAAGTAGACCATTTCAGAATTTGAAATTTGGGACCCTCTAAATGTATAATGGGACTCATACTTTTCTGATCAGCGAGTCCCACGGGACTCGCTGGGGTCAAACTGTAAAATGATCACTGAGCTCATACCATCAGACCAGAAAAAGCTACAAACAAGCTGAGGGAAAGAAGAGAACCTTCTCTTCCTCGCGGAAGGTTTGATTTCCAAATGCTCAAACTTCTGGCGAGATGTGTTGATGTTCGGGAGCGGACCGCTTTGGTGAACAGATGGCATGTCAGGCTTGGTGATTTCTGTCTTTTGCCTTGTTTCACGCTCAACTCGCAACATTGGAAGCGAACAATCCAGAATAATTAGCAGCAAGTCAACATCTGTCTCGGTCTTTTTCCCTGCGCCGACTCTTTCACTTGAACATGGCGCGTAGCGACATGTTGGGATTTATTCGCTCGAGGGTTACCAATGGCATGCAGGAATTCTCTTCCACCTTGCTGTCGCCCCAAATCTTTCGGTGGTTTGTCCGAGTTGACGCCGTCGACGTTATTTCCCCCCACCTGGCTTATCGCGTCGCTAAAGTGGGATGGGCTCAACTCGGTAGCTGCGAGAGGAAAATGACGGAGAGGCTGATCAGAGCCGCCGCCGCCGCCGCCGCCGCCGCCGCCTCCTCTCAGGCTGCCGTCTCTTTTATTGTTTGTTTATGTGCTTGCCCGGTGTTTATTGCTGCCTGCACTTTTGAAATACTCCCTTCCACCTCGCCTATCAATTCATACCTGAGCCCCCCAACCCCTCCCGCCACCGCTGATTGCAGATTTACGGAAAAGGGAGCGAGGCCGACCGAGACGTCAAGCAAAGAGCTGGTACTCGGCTCCTAATCGCCCTCTCCTCCCTCGCCCGAGCTTCCTCCCGCTTCCTGCATCCCGCGCACTCGATGGAAATAGCGGGCGGGCGCCTTGATGGGACACCCTCGCCGTTCCTCTTCATTCTCGACAATCGCGCTAAGCCTTTCCATTGCGACGGATAAATACAAACACGGCTTTTCACTGAGAGAAATGTGATCGAGCGCAACATAAATAAAAGCAAAGTGAGCGCTGAGGCGGGGGGGGTTGGGGATGTGGCGGACTGACTCAGCACCGCCTTTAATGACTCTTTACCTGGGCCAAAAGGCCTAATGGAAGACTTGGAAGCGTGCCCGGACAAACAATGTTCCGCTCGGTTTTGACCGACAGGAAGTCTTGGGTGTGACTCGCACCGGCTTGTTTATTTCATGACACCGTCCGCGCCGATGAGATGGCAGGCGGTGGCGCAAAAGCTCTGCAGAGACCGAGGACCCAACTTGTGCTTTGCTCATCTTTGATGCTACGGCGGCCAGAATCTGGAGTCCTCGTCTTTGGCTTTTCATGCAGCCGATAACCCTTTCAAAACCCGACTCTTCTGGTTTTTGAAAGGCCATGCAAATCCACGCAAAAACCTGAAGCGGCTCTTTCTGATTCCACTCGCTGGAAATCCACAAGCGGAGGTGAACGGTCATGCCCAACCGCCGAGATGCGCGGGGGGGGGAAACCCGACGGCTTTACTCCTGTGGCGAGCGGCGTTCGCGTCACGTTTCATTGACGCTAAAGAGTAACGAGCGGAAATGCCGGCTATTTGCGTCACGACGTTGGCTGTGCGTCGCCGTTTCCATCAGGATGTTCAAATGTGATATTTACACTGTCCGCTCACGCATGTCAGCGGCTTATTCCGAATGTTTCAGAGACCCGAATTTTGACCCGACCCCGAATATGGACTTCATGCGACAATGTCAGATCATTTCTGGCCCGTCGCTTTCTATTATCCTCGGGTTTGCGGTGCCAGTAAAATGAGGTCCTCAACTTTGGCCAGACAGAGCCGGTTATCTTTGGCCCTCATTCTTGGGCACCCCCCGCGACCAATCACGTCATTTGTCTTCCCTCTGTCTCTGATCCTCCAGTGCCAAACTACCGTGGGGCTGCAGGGCCAACGATGTTTTTCCTACTCCTTCTCCCGAGTCCGATTCCAGGTTCCGGTCTTTCTATTGAACAGGACGCGGTCAGACTATCAAATTTTATCAGGATATGGCAGACGCGCACGAACCATTTCATTGACTACAATGACGGGCCATTGGCTTCTTAATTGAAAGCGTGCGCGTCCGTTGAAGTCTTCTGTTTCAGTGTGCTCGATATTTAATTGAACGAGGATGGACTATATATGCTGTTCAAACATTGCCGCCAGGCTGATTAGAATTCTGCCGAGCGCTCGTGACAGATATCAAACAGAGTCAGCGTTGCGGTCTTCCATTTAGAGCCTGTCCTATTGATTTGTCCCATTAAGTCTTGATTGAAATTACAGGGAAGACGGCCGCAATAAAATACTCGATAGCTCTGCGCCCATCAATTACACCGACGAGAGATTGTGGAGGGAAAAGGGTGCCTGTGAGAGGACTGATAATTTTTACACCGCAAAATGACGATGTTTTTTTTTTTTTTTTTTTTCCCGGGAGAAACGAACGCATGCATCTGCAACGTCCACTGCATTGATCACGATCAATCAGGAATTAAATTAAAAAAAGTAAGAGAAAAAAAATCAATTCATCATGTATTGCTGCATTTTTCTATCATGTAAAAAGTCAAGTCACATTTATTTCTCCAGCCCCTCATCACAAACGGTCTCAAAGGGTTTCACATGCCCACAGTTGACGAGTATTCACGACATCCTCTGACCTGAAGCCGCAAGAGGGTGAGGAAAAAAAAAAAAAAACATCCAGCTAAGCCATGTACTGTTTTAGAAGTCAGTCGCAAAACCGTGCCGTCGCATCTCGCGTGGATCGGAAGCCAATGCGAGTTGGCCAGCATCTGGGTCATGTGATCAAACTTCCTCGTCAGGACTTGAGCTGCACACATTTTGTACTCAACGCAAGCTTTGAACACTGGCCACGGGAAGACCAGAGAGCAATACGTTGCAATCGTCGAGACGAGATGCAGCTTAATATCCAATGTCGATATTTAGCTCTCGGTATTCCCAAATTTTGATCTGTGTCCGCTGACAAAATTGCTTCCGCGAGCCTCAGGCATGAGGCGGCGTGGCCAAGCAGATTACCGCAATATTCAGCAACGTCGAGTCCGTCTCCCGATCAGGAATTTAAGGGACGTCGTCGCTTAAGCGGATGACAAAAATACTCGGCGGATTGCGAAAAAATGTACACGCGTTCTCGTTTCCGTGTTTCAAGTCGTTCACGGCAATGGAAAAATGTCATTTAGCGCAACAAGCAATCCCAGCACAGGCCTGCCGTTGAAGTGTGAGTGGCGACCCCAGATTTCCGCTTTTTGAATGGCTCCCATTGACTTGGTCTTCGCGGGGTAAGAGGACAAGTGGGGAGGGAAGTAACGACTGCGATAAGTGCACACGCTGCCAGATGCTACTCACACAACCGTGATCATTTGGGATTTTTTTTTTTTACCAAAGGTCTCTAGGGCAAAAAGCGAGTGAAGAAAAAAAAAAGTGGGCTACATCTAAACCCAAGATAAATTTTGGGGGTTTTAACTCCGTCGCGGTCAAAGCTGACAAATGCCCGATCCGCTGCGGTCTGGAAGATCACGGCCCAACAATGGCCATTGTGAATTACGTGCGAGCCTTCCGATCCCCCGTTGAATTCTGTCCACCGACTCCGGAATGGTGGTGTGTTTCAAAATGTCAAAATGCCTGCTTGACCCCATCGTGGCAGATGTTCGTCTTATTTGTTTTGGTGTGATTTCACAGTCTACTGATGTATCTGCCCGTAGCGAAATGGCTCAAATGCCTTCCCCCCCC
>NW_017808403.1:1335956-1345937 GCF_001891065.2 Hippocampus comes
GCCATCAAGTGTTGCCTCACCATTTCTTTGGAGCTTAGCAAAAAAAAAAACCTCGGGCTGTGGAACCCAAAATGGAATTTTTGTAAGACGGCTAGAGCGAGGAATAAAAAAGACAAAAAAAAAACCACACAGTGAGGAATTAAAAAAACCATTTGATTTGAAAATTGAATACACAATAGATGGCATGCAATTTGAATTCAGCACAAGTAAAATGGATTGCCCTCTACCCAAGGAATAAGCAATGTGCGCTATAATTACAGATTTGGGTCAGCATTACACAGTGGGCTTTCTGTATTGCCCCCAAGGTAGCAACAGCTATCCTTAATTCTTTGGAGCAAAAAAAAAAAAAAAAGAAAAAAATACCAACATCAGGGCTGAACATAATTTTGAGCACTCGGCAGGAAGGGGAAAAAAAAAAAAAAAGTGCATTTGTTGCTCAAGGCTCCACTCGCTTCCCATCATCCAATTATTATTAATGTATGCCTGATGGTTAATCTGCAGCAAAGCGTCCTTTATTTTCACTTCGCTCTCTTTTCATTCGGTTTTTGCCCCGTTTTTCATTCTCCGCGTGGCCTTAAGTAAAAGGAAGAAGAGGTCAGGGTCTAGAAAAGCATTTCTCCTCGGGCTATAATTAGTGCTGCGTACTAAGCGGCAACCAGGACCAAGAAAATAACTCGACAACATCCTCCGGAGAGATAGTGACGGTGGCCGTTATTTAAAAAAAAAAAAAAAAAAAAAAAACGCGCTAATGCTTGCATGATTGGGCGTTTGCACGTGCCTATCTCAGTCGGAGGGAAATAACAACAATAACAATAACAAAAATCAAATAATGAAGGCTGTCTTATTAAAAAAAAAAAAAAAAAATCTGAATTAACTTGAGGGAAAGTGGCAAAGACGGAGGATGGAGGGGGCGGGGTGGGCGGCACAGCGGCGCGGCAAACCCTTGTGCTCGATAATTCGTCTCCGTGGAGATTGCAGGCGCTCGCAAGTAATTCCACTTGACGGAACAAGGGGCCCCTTTTGGAAGCAATTGGGAATGGAACCAAAGTCTCATTCAGGGAAGTTAATCCCCGTTAATGGGTTTGTTTAAATTCAATAAGAAGGACAATATGCGGCGAATGAATGATGAAAAACGATTAATGAATGCTCCAGCAAGTCATCATCTTCCGGATAAATATGCACATGCATATTCATATGCGGCTCCACCTCCAGCCGCCATCCCTTTCGAGTAGCGCACCGCCCTTGACTTATTTTTTCACGTCATCATTTCGGCTCTTTTATCCGCCGATGCGGCGCTCTGCTTTTGCAACAATTTCTCATGCGATGACCTCATTGACAATTCGTTTTATCCCCCCCCCCCCCCCCCCCCCCCCACTCCCCAACAAAATTCGCCACTCAATTTTTTGGGCGACATTTTTGTTTTAATTTATGAATAGAGTCGAACCTGGTCACAAGGTACCTCGTCACAACATGTCCACTGCAAAAAAACGTGGCTACGGAATGAGTAAAACATCCAGTCAGCAAATGAATGGTGCCTCTTCTCCAGGTCAGGATGCACCACGCCGCGAAGCCCTTCACGTTCATCTTTCAATCTGTTGGCCTCATGATTTTGTTGCAATCATGGACGATTGTCGAAATCGTCAACTTTGCCAATTGGTAGTCTTGGCCGAGCTTGGTCCGGGAGACTCCCGTCCCCGAGTGAGAGACAATGTCAGCCTTCACAGACGGCGAGATTTACTTCCGTTTACCAGCAGCATGTTCAGACCGTGTGCGGCGTACCTGCGGAAGTACACAACGGACGAATCGATCGCTAGCGTTGTGAAATGTTTGTTCAGAATGAAGATGCGAATGTTACCAGGGTGAAAACCTAAACGGGGCACATTGAAACAAAGTTCGACTCGACGTGCATATTCAAGCCGCTCTTCCGGCACGGCACTTTTGCTCACTTTTGCTTTGGCCCTGATATGGCGGCGACATATTCCAGACAAAAGCTACCTTCTCAGAAACACGGAAAAAAGCTTTGCCGTCCTTGGGGGGGTTGAAAAGAACGTTATCTACGGTTGAAAATCCTTTTACGTCTCAAGTGGGAGATGGAAATAGCCGCACTGTCCTGAGGTTGAGGTATGAAATGTGCAAGAAGATA
Source organism: Hippocampus comes (assembly GCF_001891065.2). Lineage (NCBI taxonomy): Eukaryota > Metazoa > Chordata > Actinopteri > Syngnathiformes > Syngnathidae > Hippocampus > Hippocampus comes. Next base: position 1,338,100 of record NW_017808403.1, read on the forward strand.
CAAGGGAGAAAAAAAAAATGCGTTTTTTAACCTCACTTATTTCCAACTCGATGTATTCCAACAGATGCGGCACGGTCACATGCCGCACAGTCAACAAAGGAAAGAACCGTAACGTAGCGCGTATGTAAATACGAGGGCGGCCCGGTCGAATGAAGTCGGGGGTCCCGGTATCCCGCCAACTCAAGGAAGACAAATATCTCTTCGCCCGGCGCATATTTCCGGTCTCGATTTAATGACTCCAACAGCAGCGTTTTAGCAAAAGTGTACTTTGTTCTGTCCGCTCCTTCGCAAAGAACAATAGTCCAGTTTCATGCTTCTGTGTGAATTTGAAAACTAAACCATCATTGTCTTGATTTGAGATTTAGTTTCGAGCGCGAGTGGCAAGAAACAACTTGATGGTTTCTTTTGAAGGACTTAAAAACCGGTGAGTCAAAACTCAGGAAACGGGACCGTTGCGATTTAGATGACATCACTCCAGCGCTATCTGATGAAAACAGCCAGTTAGGTATGGAGATGATTTTTTATTTTTTTTTTCCACTTCAATCGACATTTTAATTTTATTTCTTTTTAAGGCTGCACAACGTTGTCCGCGGTTTGATGGATGGCTTCATTAGAGCGCCGCATCCACGGCCGAATCACCTTGTGGAAATGAGCCGGCTGTCATCGGCGCAAAGCGGATCGATCCCGCGAGTCGACCCCCGCCGTTCAGTCCCGCTCGCTGATGGACTCCCCGCGTGAACCGGAGGTGTCGAGGGAGGTTTTTTTTTAATCATGACAGAGTGATGACGGATCCAAGTGGACTCATTAGAAAATCTCATCAAGCGGCTTCTTTGCTTGAGCGGCACCGTTTGGAATTTTAGCTCGTCGAACTGATGGCAGTTGTTTGCGCATTGATCATTGGAACACTCGGTTGTGGTTGAAGGTACTTTAATTGTTAAAGGGCAGCCTTGCCTGTTTTTCTTTCTTTTGTTTTTTTTTTTTACTGCCTGAGATTTGCAGTACAGTGGCCATTCAGGCAAGCCGAGTGGGGGTCGAGCGGGAGTCTCGGACTTGGGACGTGGCAGTTGAGCAGACGTTGTCCATCCCGTGGCGACGGAGAGTATTTGATGACATGACGAGCGGTTTGGAGACCTCGAGTCCTCCCCGACTTCTCCTCACACGTCCCTTCCCCCCCCGACATTTGTCAGTCAGTGCCAGATCAATATGGTGGCCCGGCGCATTCGCCAATCCGCCATGTGCTTCCGAGGCAGGAAGTGGCGATGCTGCAGAGCGCAAGTCATTTGCGCCCGCCCGAGTGCGTGGGGAATAAATGAAGCCTCTGGGATGGCTCTTGAAGGAGGACGTTGTCCGAATTCTTTCCTTTTCTTACAGCTTGAATTGACCTGACCTAACTGCTGCAGTTGAGGCTGTTTGGAAGACGTGGCGGCGCGGCGGAGCAACTGGAGCGGCACCACTCGACTCGAGTCAGACTCCATTTGCCAATTTCGGGACTCGAGAACTGATTGGCCAAAGCCAAGGGAGGACTTGACTCAAATTTCATCTCTCTCTCTCTCTTTATAAACTCCAACCTATGCTCATATTTAGCTATTATTTATGCTCATATTTATTTATTCTCATTGAGCTTTATTACCTCGCCAGTTTAGTGACTTGCGTGGAAGTTGAACGATAAGCCTTGAGAGTGACTCTTGCACACGTGTGACCGAATGGCACCTCCGCGTGGCTGCCCCGCTGACGAGTGAAAACCAAAGCGGGGAGGCCACTGAGTAAAAAAAGGGCGTCGGGGGGCAGCTGGTGGACAGAAGCGGCGTTTGGCTCGGCCCGCTTGGCTGCAGTCAGTTGGCCACGCTTCCAGAGGCCCTGCAGAGATGACGGACGGGATGACTTGTCGTTTTCTTTTTTTTTTTTGCCCCTGGCACGGCGTCTCCGGATGTGAGAATCGGGGCGCACAACCGCTGACTGTGACGCTCACAATGACCAACCGCCCATCGGTGTCGGCTTGGGGTAGACTCTAATTGGATGGAACATGACAATGAAAGACGCGCTTTTGGAGCGTAACGCCGTATCGGGTCCGGAGGGTTGGAAACGTCCAAAACGTTTCTGAGATAACAATCCTGCAACGCAAAGGTCGTGCTACCAGTTGGGCGCGAGCATTGATCCGCGTGGGAGTCGGCGCAGACTCGCTTGCCGTTCATGTCAAGTAGCAACATTGAATAGACCGCGCGGAACACAATGCGGGAACGTTTTGTGTCCATTCGAAATGATGGAAACGCGACGGAATGCCAACAGGCATTTTAGACGAGCGCACCCGTTTTGATGCATATGAGGGAGGACAAGTGGCAATGCTTTGCCTCGTCAGAGTCTTGGACGTTTTCGTATTTGGATGCATTGATCAAAGAAAAGATTTGATTCATTTATTCAATGTAAAGAAGATGAAAAATACTCGGTTTAGAGTTCACCCTGCAATTTTGTACTTGCATTTTTTTGGGGGGGGGGTTGTGTAAAAAAATTGTATAGAATAGTATGTCACTGTATTTTCCCAATGACTGGAGTCGATTAATGAAAGTTACTGTCAATGAATTCCTTGAAACAGAATTCATGATAGAATTTTCTTTTCTTTGCCTCCAAAAAGGCAACTAACTGTGGCTCTCAATTCCAAAAAAAAATGTACATTTATCTTTCATGTGCAATACATTTGAATCCAATTGTTTATTTCAAGCTTTTTAATGGCTGTCTGTGCACTGCGTCACGCTGCATTGGCTCAGAATTCTAAAAATGATCCACAGCGAGTCCAAAAACGCTCGGCTTCAAAAAGATGTCTCGGTCCCTGTGACTGCTAACGTACGTCACAGGAATAAAAACACTCTCTCACGTTTGGGATGAAGACTTTGGCCAACTACACGACTCGCGTAGTTTTCGGTGAGTACCATCATGTGAGCAAAAAAAAAAAAAATGGCGTCATATGAAACTCCGTGTGATCGGCACGGGCGCCAATCCGAATAAGTCCCAACAAAATGGCGTCATATGAAACTCCGTGTGATGACATTCCGGCACGGGCGCCAATCCGAATAAGTCCCAACAAAACCGAGTAACAATCTTCTTAATTACCGCTCTGGAGCATGCGTTCCCTCCTTTTGGCAATTTTAAAACCTCCGGGCGAGGTGTTGACGCGACAAGCGCGAAGAAATTGGCCCCTCTATCTGGGGAAATTAAAATGGCGTCCGACATTGCAATCAATGTACCTCATGTTTACACATTTTGAGAGACCGACAAATGTTACGCAGACAATATAGCAGGGCCCACGGTCCCACATAAATCAAGTCACCGTGCTATTACATCTTTAATAATGTTCAATAGCACCGTCAGAGATCGGTTTTGTCCCCTTTGATGGCAATTGATTTATTTCTTAATCGTTTCATTTTTTTTTTTCCATACGTTGCCATTCTTTTCCACTCCAGTTACTGTACCCGTGTTTGTGTTGCAGCTGTAACGTGTGTGTTTATAAGGGCAGGGAGGGGTCGAGTGAGTCTCTCAGTTGCTTGTGCATTCAGAAATAATCTCCCAGGGTGCACTTGTTCACTGTGACCGTCCGTAAACTTAATAGCGTTGCTCAAATTTGTTATTCGGCTATTCAGAGTGCACCAAAAACGGCGCTCGGCACGAGGCTCTCCGATTGGGAACGCGGTGCATCAGTGGCGGCTGCGTTCAGGAATTAATGAGAGCGGAGTGCACTGTACCTCTGTGAACCAACCCGCTCTCAGAGTAGTGCGCGGGGGTTGGAGCGAATTTTTTGAACACGTCTTAGGTTCGAAAAGGGGGGTTGGAAAATGACTCTGTTCCAACTCCTGAAGGAGCACTAGCCGCGGCTCGTGAGTGCGTCGTGTGCAAGCGGCACTCCCCAATAAGAAGAGGGTACAATTTGGCCGTTTCTCTCACCATGGAAGGGACATAAACAGAATCAATTACAGCGATTGGATAATAGGGTCCAAATCTCAACTTTAGGGCAAACCTCAGATCTTATATTGAATACAGTTCTGGGACTCAGCAGGTCATCCAAAGACCTATTTTAGATGGGAATGGCCAGGTTTGCCTGTTGCTTCGGGGCTTGGGATTCCCGAGGAGGGCTTTGAAGGGGGGACTCCAAGCCTGTCTCCTGCCGGTGTTTGCCGACGGAAAGTGTCTTCATGGAGAATAGCTTTTAGGATGGCTACCTTTGGACGCTTACGGACGAAAAGGGCGCGTGGGCCATTCTGTCCCATGCAGCCTCATCTGTCAATCTCCATATGACAGCGGAGTGAGCGAAGGGATGATCATTTCATTCAAGGTTTTCCTCCCTTGCCTTTGTGGCTGCGTGTCAGCACACAACGGGCCAGTGAGATACGGGTCAGTTTACATCTATTGACCCCGCTGACTCTCCGAGCAAGCCTCAGGCCTGCTGTGACAGATGCCGTCTGGTGCCGCGCGGCGCTGCGGTCCCCGCTTTCGGCGGCGGAACATCAATTGGAACGAGTGAAGAGATCCCTCGGTTTTGGTCAACGCGTCCTTGGCGGGCTTGGCCGCTGGCCGGGTGGATCGCGCGATATGACGACGGTGTGAGCGTGCCCGCCCACGCGCTGCTCTAGATGCATCGAACGCGGCGATAGGGTGTCTTCCGCTAGAGCCGTGAGACTTAATTAAATGGCTCACAGCGAGCGCTGGCGGATCGTGTCGCCACTAAATCCGGTTTTAGGTCATGCCGCACTTTATTGTGACAATCGGGTCTTCCCCAGGGCTTCTCTTTCAATGAAATCGAATTGAAAAGGGGACCGCACAACAGTGCTGCTGCACGTGCACGCACACACACACACACACACACACACACACACACACACACACACACACACACACACACACACACTCCGGAGATTCAAGGTTGTAAGGCTCTGATGGTGTCATGGTACAGCACATGCCGCCGCCGGAGGTTCGATTCTCATTCAGTGGCCCAATATGGGTGGGTTGCGTCAGGAAAAACTGCCCACTCGTATCCGGGATCTCGGGTAGTGACGTGGATGGACCGCTAAATGGAGCGCTTCGCCTTTCGGCTCAGCTCCTTCTTCACCGCGACAGACTGATACAAAGTCCTTTTCCGAGGGCCCATGTTGAAAAAAAAACAAACAAAAAAAAAACGGAACGGCACCCAACGGTTCATAATTCGGAAAAGGCAAGTTCTTGTCAGAGCACCGCCCCCCTCTTGCTCTGTCGTCTCCTCTTTGTCTGCGCTGCTGCAAAGTTATTCCCAAATTTGCAAGTCATGCTCTGCGAGGCGTGCGATTCAATCTTCATCTCATCACTTACCTCGATTTTTCGATCGCGCGACGTTAAATATACATTAACCTCTGCACCCAATAGATTGAAGAGACAGGGAACGGCATTTGATGGAGGCGCTAAAATCTTTCTGCCTGGAGACCGTCGTGAATTTGGCCACCGTTTGATGAAATGTCTTCACTTCATTTCTGTTCGCTTGAGTCGACGGGAACAAAAGAGCGGCGGCGGAGGAGCCAAACGGCTTCCTTTTTGATGGTGAAGCGAAATGTAATTGTCGTGTTTTGCCGGTGGCGGTCTATCATTTTTTTTTTTTTGTTTTGTTTTGTTTCCCCCTTTTGTCTGAGTCGAGCTGACCCCAATTGACCGCAGCAAGCGTGTTTTCCATTCCCTCCTTATCGAGACGTTTTGCCGTTATTTATAGAGCAGCTCGCTCCTTTTATGCAAGGGAATTTAATTTCCATGCGCGCCGCCGTTGAACGAACGTAGCGCTTCCCCCCCCCTTTGTTGATTTGCCAGAACGTAAGCTGTGCAAAATCCTCAACATGCACTCGGACTGCTGCAACGGCAGAAACCAAGCGGCTGTCAACGATGAGCATGTTTTCGTCATCGTATCCCCCGTGAAAGGAAATGCTGCTTTTCCATGGCAGGAACAGGAATCTTTTCCTTCTGATAATTAGAATCCGAGCCTGGATTTTTACCACCGGCACAATTGTCAGGGAACGGGGGAGACGTATATTGCCGCATTGTGTTCCATTCTCAACTCCGTCAATACATTTGACATATTGTTGTCATGATGAGATAAAACGAGTCTGGCCAAGAGTTGTCACGTTGCGAGGTGGTGGTGGTGGACGCCAAAAAGCAGGCAGGAGGGAGGAGCAGGGTGTGCTTGAAGAAGTGTATTGATAAAAACACAGAAAACTAAATCCAAAACAAACAAAGTCCAAAGTAACAAACAAAAATGATGACTGAAGCTAAAACATAACGGTGACCGAAACATGACTGAAACAAACATGACAGGACAAACAAACAAACAATGACCCGACACTGAGTGGTCGTGCCGGGAGTCCTTTTAAAGCAATAATTAGATAATGACCAACAGGTGTGCAGCTGCAGGGGGAGCCCTACAGTGCCACCTGTTGGTCACAAACAGAATCATGACAAGAGTGGCTTATCTGGCGCACCGAAAGAATTCTCGGTGGGCCAGAAGCGTCCTGGCTTCCTCCTGCCCACGAACCAGCGCAAGATTTTCCGACGCGTTTTTTTCTGAACGTAGCCGTTGGTGTGCGGCGATGGCGACGTTGGCATCGGTCGGCCGAGGAGTGGGCCGAAAGTGCTGTGAATTGGTCGCAAAAAAATGCGGCCACACAAAGTGCTGTGATAGCTGCCCGGATTTCGCCGCTTGAACGAAAATTCGGTCTTTCCGCTGAACGTGTGATGCCGACTTTAATCAGCTCACTGAGTTATTGTGAAATCAAAGCTGTCATTCGCTGAAATTCGCGTCTCGGCGCCGTTCGGTGCCAGGCGGGGGGTGTTGGAAGAAAATGGTGGGGGTTGCGGTCACACAAGAGGCGGGCAGTTTTGCATCCAAAACGATCAGCGGGGCTCGAAAGCCGACAGTGCCGAGGGATCGTCTGGCCGAAGCGGCGCACCGGGATTCACTCGGCAAATGCTGGATGTGGTGGAGCTGTCGCACAGGTGTCAGATGCCCTGCCGGGGAAATCAGAAAGGGGATGAAATTGTTCTCTCTGTGATTTCCTGCATGCCGCTTTTCAGCAGCGACGGGTCCGAGTTGCTCCGGTCGAGTCCACTGTGAGTCCGAGTCACGTGGCAGTCGCAAAGGTCTGATCGGCTCAACAGTAAACCTTTGGACAGAAAAAGACTTATTTTCACAACCACAAAATGAGAGTACGACAGACAGCCCTGCCGTATTGCGAGCAGCAAGTGAGCCAGCCCTCAAAGCGCACCGCATCTTGCTGAAAGCAATCACGGAAGTGCCGCTGATCACAAACGAGCAAATGGCGCCAAAACGGCGCCGTCAAGCTGTGGGGGTGCTGCTCAAATTGAGAGAATCGGTCGAGCCGAGCCTCAAAACCAAAACTCCAAAACTTGTCATCGCTGAAGAGAATTGTGGTCCGCCAACACACACACACACACACACACACACACACACACACACACACACACACACACACACACACACACACACCAGCCCAAGGTGAAAGCCTGATAATTGGTCATATGGGAAGGGGGCTGCGTTGCCGAACAGGCCAATGATGAAGCCCGGCCATCTGCCTCGCTCTTTCGACTCTTCGGCACATTTTCCACTTTGATTATCATCGCCTCTAATTTCCGACGTACTATTTTCGTTTTGGACGTTTTGCAAGTTGTCAGGCTGCTAATTACTCCCCGATTGCTTCAAGCTTTGAAGCGCGACGTGACACTTGCCTGATTCGCGCTCGACTCCAAAAGTAAGCTTTGCTTCGGATGAGGTTAATTGTCAGTCTTATTTCGGCGCTGCCACCCCCACCCCCCCCTCA
>NW_017808403.1:1346235-1348308 GCF_001891065.2 Hippocampus comes
TTTGTGTTGACTTATGGAGTTCAACAGGCAACCATATGGCGCGTAAATGCGGTCTGTGTCACTGCAAAAAGCCTTTAGCTCGCGCTTTGCCTTCTTAATCATGAGCGCTTATCATTACCGTTGTCACATTTTGTTTTGGTCGTTAGACTCGGGAGTGGGGGGGGGGCTTTGCATGATTAAAAATAAAATATATGGCACGGTGCAGGCTGCGGCATCTGTTGCGCTTGCCGAAGCAGCAGTTCAGTTCCGTTGCCCGTTGTTACCGAGCTCGTCAAAGCCTGCAAATGTATATCAAAGGGGTTTTGCCTCCACTGCAGGTTGATTTTGATTTCATTTTTTTTAATCTCTCTTTGAGAGCACATTTCTCTCGTGCCAACGACGATTCCTAAAGGGAAGTATTGGGCTGACCGATATCTGTTGCGTCCAAAATTGGGCTGTTGGTTTTCTTCCACTGAACCTTTGACTTTGAGCATTTTCCTCATTATGTGACTCACCTCGATTCTTGATTCAAACGGGGTCCGTGCAGCGATGATTTGGTCAGATTGTCGAATTTCTCTCAAGATTTGCCACGGCGGTCACCGTGTGGATGACAAACCTGCCCTGCAGTAAAACAAGATGAACGCACCTAACGCTGACCGAACGAATCCGGAAACACTTGCAGGCACGAGAGGCAGATGTACGAGGGGTGTCACGAAAAACTCTTTGAACTGGAAAAGGTCAAGGTCAAGGTCATCTTAATTGTCAAATATGCTTTATGTATGACATGCAGCATAGACGGAATTTCTTCCTCTCAATCCTCAGTGCAAACAGTTTTCTTGATTCAAAAGATGCGAGCGTATCGAAACCAACCAAATGGTTTCCCTCTGATACGTATCGACTCGACTTCCGTTGGAGAAATATTCGTATCTTGGCAGGTACTGACCACTTCATCCAAATGCGTGTCGAATGACAACAAAAGTCACGGCGTCACAAACTCTCCATTTGAGCCGTACCAAATCGAATCAAGTCGTGATCTCACTGACTCGAATCGAATCCTTTCCAAAGCGATCAAAAACCGGCTCGAATCGTCTTGTGTCGGGAGATGCGCATTCCAAATATGTCCATTTTCAAAAATTTCTCCCATCCTCACTTTGGCATTTCTGTTCCTGTACCTTTTTGGTGTGTGTTTTGCGACAAGAGAGTCGTGAACAGAAAGCTTGTTAAGCGAGAGAATCTGTGCTGCCGCCGCCTCTGGATCCGGGCCCAGCACGGGAACGTCATTCAACTGTGCCGGTGCCACGGCGGTTTCTCCAAAGCTGCCTGGCGTCCACGTTTGATTGGTAGAAAGCCTTGGCAGAAGAGAATCAACGCCACAAAACCTCATCGGAGAATGTAGCCAAAGATTTGCTGGATTCCAAATCCCATTTCCGCTCTCCGATTTGGGCCGTCGTGGCCACCGGGAGCCTTTTGCAAACAGAGCCTAACATCCGCTGGTCCGGTTGCTCCCGATTATATCTGCCTTTGATTACTCCGACAGACTTGTGTCGCATGAAAAATAAGGTTATCGACGTGCCGCGGCTCAATAGCACAAAAGCGTGCGACACGCGCTTTTGTGTCTGATTGAAGCGGCGGCTCGGGCGGGCCGAGCCATCGACCCAAACCGCACGTCGATAGTACAACGACGAGGTGCTCGGCGCTTTTGGCGAGGAGGTTGCATTTCCCGTTGTTGCGAGGGACGCTTGAAAGGCGAGATGCGCATTCAGGCGTGCGCGGCGCCACGAGGGAAGTCGTTTGACTCGCGTACGTCGAGAGTAGCGCTTTTGCCGTCTGTGTCGTCGTTGGAAATTTTCATCCATTTTCACCTTGGGGAAAGTAGTGACATGCCGGTTGTCGTTCTGTGTCTGGAAGCGCACGGCAGCCACGTCGCGGCGCATACAAATATGGGCCCATTGGTCAGGGAATTTGCCCACCTACCGTACGTTTCAAGTTTAATTCAAAGACATCACCTGCGGTTCGCTACCGGGGGATGATGATGATGAGCCGCCACAAACGAGCCCTCTGTCGCGGGTTCCACCGGCGACACAAGTCACACCA
>NW_017808403.1:1348360-1355750 GCF_001891065.2 Hippocampus comes
CCTCCGGTGCGCTTTCGACAGGCGGGGGGGCTCGTTAGTTCAAAGCCCCGCTAGATCTGACATTCAAGCACTCCGGCCGGCCCGATCTTGAAAGGGTGCCGGAAGTCAACGTCCGTGCCTGACATAGTTGAACTCCAAGAATGAGGAGGAACTGAGCCGGCAGCACCCCAAAAACTGCTCCCACATCTTTGTTCGTCACGTGGCTGTTGGGTTTACGAATGTCAGTCACAGTCGTCTTCGGAAATACTGGAACACCCCAGCCCCCTAATTGAAATTATTTGATTCAAAACGCGGCACTCCAGTCAGATTCTGCATTGAGGGAGAGATTAAATGTGATTAGGGCTAATTTGTTTCTGCAGATTTGGAATGCTTTTAACACTCCACGCCCCCTCGGCGACAGCCGCACAATGTCAAGGCGCTGAGGCGGCAGGAAACGCGGCCGCACGCTGCGACGCTTTCACATCGTCCTTTTAACACAAAAGTACCGCCAAAGTACTCACGTGCTGCACTTGAGTTGAAGCACCAAATCTGTCTTCAAAGGAAAGGGGACGAAGAGTCAAAAAGTCATTTGAAATGAAATACTCAGTACCCCCCAAACGACTCACGCTTCCTCTTTGTTGTGATGAAGGCGGTAAAAAGAGGAGAGGGCGTGTGTCAAGGAGACGTCGCGCCCTTTGCTGCCAGCTTCAGCTCCTGTCCCGTCTACCTCCGTTTTTTTTTTTTTTTTTTTAAAGTGCGTTTTAACTTGTATTGTTTTTTGTTTTTTTTTCCTGAGCATCTGTCGCGCCTCTCCTTGTGTGCATGTCCACGCTGCGCGCCCTTCAATGACAAGAGTGTCCCAAGGCTCCAGATGGACCTCCCAGCCAGCCGACAAATACTCTCGATTTGATCTTGTCAAAGATTTCTGGAAAAAAAAAAAAACAACAACAAAAGTGGTGACGCTTCACAACCTGCCTGGCACTCTCACAGTCATCCGGTCAGCACCATGGACAGCGTCAGTGGCTTTGCCCACAGCTGCGTAGCGGCGTCAAACTCTTCATCATAGAAGAGCGACCCTCCCGTTTCTGGAAATATTCAAGGAAAGACAAGACTGCATTGACTTTTCAGTTAGGGTTGTACTCACTTTTGTTGCGTTTTAGACATTTATGGCTGTTTGTCGAGGGTTTTTTTTCATGGGGCAGCAAATGTTATAAGCCGTCCGCGGGCTACGTTACCTTGAAACAATGTTTCCTGTCTTCACTGGTCTCCCATGAAAAGATGCACTCCAACAGTTAACAGTTTCAGGGACGGCGGCCACAACAGTGGACATCTGACCATGTTATCAGGTTCCAGGGTGGATGAAAGTGTTAACACGGCGCGAAGGGTGCCCTCACTTGTGTGAGATCGTGTCCATTCATGCGTTCGATGATGCATTTTTGCCAACAATTGAGGGCTAAGTTGCCATCAGACTCAATGATCTGGGCGTGTATCTCTCCACGAGAGACGATTCAATCTGGTTTGCGATAAGGAAACGATTCAAGGACGCTTTGAAATGAAAGTGGGCCGATGCGTTGCGCGGGGCCTTTGCATCTGTTGCGGAAGATCCGGCCGGGCGCTTCATCGGCCAGTGCTGACTCCGACCCAAGAGTCCTCTCGCTAGCACGGATCATAGCGACGCAAACACCTCTCATCCTGCCACCGTCCCCTCCCCCAACAATTCGGTCTGCCTTCAAGTGATGGCAGGTTCGGGCACGAAGGATCGTCTCTTTGTTCCAGATTCTGTATGCTCTCACGTGTGCAGATTTCGGCCTACTCTTGATTCACAAGGTCACAACGACTTATTCATTGACTTCAGCCGAATTGAAAGAAATGTGCTGTTCATCGTTTTTTGTGTCGTTTGTGAATCTTTGCGGCGACGCTGTCGTTCTTCTGTCACGCTCAATAAGAAGTGGTTGGGAAATTCGGACAAAGATGAAAACAGGGAGTGTCGGGTGCCCCGGATGCTGTAAAATGCCCGGCTGAGTCATTCCTGCCAGCCCCCGAGAAAGGAGACTTTGTCAAAGAAAGCAGCAGATGCCGAGTCTGCCTCGAGCTGGCGACGTGTTGCAAACTGGCACGATGATCAGGCGTATTGGTTCGCGGTCCAGAAGCTTCAGATTGCTCAGAAAGGACGTGGCGGTGGCCCCGCTTGTTAGTCACCTCCCCGATTCGCCTTTGAGGGCACAACACACCTAGATTGGCGCTCTTCTGCCACAAACTTCAGATCAGCTGCGATGTTTGCTGAAATCCGCGGCTAATTGGTTCTCGCGCCTGGAGTGACCGACCGGAGAATTGGCCTCGTCAGCGGCTTTGGGCCGCGGCTCCGCCCTCCCGGGACTTTTATTGTGTTGGAAGTTGGGGCGGCATCCTGCCCAAAAGCTGTCCGAGGCAGCATCTTAACCTTTTCCTCCGAGGAACACACTGCCGCTGAATGTACAAAAAGTGGTCTGACATTAAGGAAAAATCTGGCAACAGGCAACCCGTTCAAGATGGACTTTTGAATGCTTTTTCGACAAACAATTGCACCGACTCACGCGTCGAGAAATCAAGTCAATCTTTTGCACCTTCATGTATGGCGGCTTCTCTGGAGGCGTGCTCCAATTGTGTGACTGAGAAATAAAATTGTTCACAACCAGGTGCAAACGATTTCTGCATGAAATCAAACCTTCCTGCTGTGTGCTCTGAATAGATAGAGATAGTGGAAGCAATGGCGTCAGGAACACAACCTTTTTTTTTTTTTTTTTTTTTTTAAATGACGACTGATCATGAATTACGGACAGCGCGATCGTGTTGCATTATTGGTGACATATGCTTTTGAAGCTGATGCCTGTTAAGGGTAGAAAGGTCTCGATTGGGTGCGTTATGTCACAAGTGGCCGCCAGGGTTATTTTTCCATGACTCAAACTACATTCCCGCACAAACGACAGCACAAATCCCAGTCAAATTGTTTATTTTACCTCTGCAGCAAAGGCTAGAAAATCATGACCCTTGAAATAGCATTTGACCATGCGGTTGGATCCTCCTTTCTGAAGACCTATCACGACCCTTGAAATAAATCAGCGTTTGACCATGCGGTTGGATCCTCCTTTCTGAAGACCACCCAGATGCTATGACATTCCAAACTGGCCACGTGTGGGCAACCGCAGCTGAAAACGACTTTGACACCCTCGTCTTCCAAGCTCATCTGTACAATCGAAACTTTCTTCCAGGTCACTCGTATTTCGTTCCACGGTAGCAAGGCGCAAGAGCAAAAGTTGCGTCGCAACACACGTGGACGCACGCGGCGCTTTGGATCTGCCGCTCAGGCGGGAGCCCGCTCGGCGGAAACACTTACAACTAGTGTGGCATCATTAGCGTGCTAGCTTGCAGGAGGCTGCGGGAAAAGGCGTACCTCACACGGCTCCGGCAGCTCGGTGTCTTGTGAAAAGCCCGGGGGGTTCATTATCCAGACACGAATCTCAGTAGCCGAGCACGTTGTGAACCAGAGGAACGTTAGCATGCTGATGATTCAGCCGCCTGGATCCTTCACTCCAAAGGGATTTTCTTGCCTCGTCGTCCTGGGGCTTGTTTCACCGACATCCTCCGGGCGCCGTGTCATTAGCTTGAAGGGAGGCATAACACGCGGCTTTAACCCTTACGCCTTGTTTGATTTTCCTACCCCGTGAGCTTGTTCGTGGGCATTTTGGGCTCACAAGGCAGGACTGGAGTGCAGGAAGCCATTCGGCGCCTTTTTAGGAAATTAGGACGTTGACATGAAACGGCATCCGTCTTGAAAGCGATGCAATTGGGGAAGAACTCCAAACTAAAAGTGTGTGATAAATACATTTTTTGCCACTAGAGGGCGCCCATCAACTTAGCTCATTACTCAGGTAGGCTTTCCTCGATCTTTATGGAGCCGAGGTGCATAGTGGAAATTTCAAAAACGGCTGCCCTGACCAGCCATCGATACTGAGGGCAAAATAATCTGACATTGAGTCTTCCTTGCCAGTCGCTGGGCCTACACTGCGTTGATTGGACACTTTGGCAGATCATCTGTCAGACAGAAATCAAGGTTTTTGTTCTTGATGTACTGTTTGTAAAATGCCATTGCCTGAAATAAATGCTGACAAAAAACAAAACATGAAGAAAAAAAAAACCCACCTTATAATTCATCCATCCATTTTCCGGCGTGGGGTGGGGGGTGTAAATGAGCCCATTTGCTCTCACAGGCTAATGACATTCAAGATGGCTCACAGACTGGCATTCATAAACAAGCAAGGTCATCAAACGATTGACTTTGTTGTTTCATTTAACCCTTGGTGAGTGGGCAGGCACTGGAGAGAGCCAACTCTTTGTTTCCTAGCAAATCAGTTCGTGTTGCTGACATCCCCCTGAAATTGGCGCACAGAATGCCGCGCACAAAACATGCTGCTGGAATTTGCTGGCGGATCGTTTCCGTTGCCTTTGCCTGTGACTGGAGGTCAGGGGTGCCCAAGTGCGGTCTTCGAAAGCCCCCTCTCGAGCCTGTTGTACGTGGTTCCTCCTCCAATACATCTGAATCAAATGAAGAGCTCATCGGCACGTTTTACAGAAGCCTGACAGACGAGCCTGTTCCTTGGAACCAGGAAACATGTCCAACATGCCGGATAGGGACTCTTGAAGACTGGACTGTGGGGCACCCCTTGCTGGAGGTGATTTTCTATTTTGCCTGACAGCACGCAGGTCTTATTATCTGACTGTTTTTTTCAGGTAGTCTCTTGGCAGGGAAGAACCCCCCCACCCCTAAAAAAAAAAAACTGAGGCAGCCTCATCCTTGCTGAAGTCATCGCTCGCAAGAGATGAAACCGCCAAACTTCTGCTCCCTATTGCTGCCTCCCCCCGCTGTTGGAACGGTGTTACTTTCGCGACTCTCAGGAGAAAGTGCTGTCAGCACTCACCTTAATGTGGAGGCAAATTTCACAGAGTCTCTCAGTGTAACCTTCCCCTTGGCGAATCTTAAGTGCTGCACGTCCGGTACAGATAAGCCCCAGAATAGCAGGAAAAAGTGCAGTTAATGGGGCGCCGATAACAGAAGCTATGTCTCAATGTATGTGTGTGTGTGTCTGTGTCTGTGTGTGTGTGTGTGTGTGTGTGTGTGTGTGTGTGTGTGTGTGTGTGTGTGTGTGTGTGTGTGTGTGTGCGCACCATATTTTCATGACCATACGGTGCACCGTATTAAAAGACGCGGTGTCAGTTACGGGGGCCATTTCTGTATTTAACACCGCACACAAGACGCTAGCTTAAAAAAAAAAAATACGTAGCTAGCATATGTTTTGAACCCTTTTTTGTTTCTATCTTTCTCCGTTCGTTGGCAATCAGAATTAGAAAATTGCAAAGTTTTATGGAAAAGGCCGATTTTCTTCGGGAAATCCCGAGAAATTGAGCATTTTGTAAAAGCATGCATTTCAAGCATCATTTCAATTTAACACCATTTTTTGCTTTTGTGACAGCTCAAATACCACAATTATGGGTTCCTCCTACAAAACAACATGACAAAAAATGTTTTTATAGCAAAATAATTTATTTGCACAGAACAAAACTATTGAACTATGAGCGAAAGTGCAAGTTGAACGATGGTGGACTTTTGCACTACTGCCACCTGCTGGCGATTTTTTAATTTTTTTTACTATTTAACATTGCAGTCCAACCTGCTCCTTCAGTGAGAAGTTGCATCAGACTCTCTTGCACCCTCCCCCATGAAAAAATGTGACTGACGCCTTTAGACGTCATGGGGAGGCGGGGACTATGCGACGTTAATTGACGCTTTTAGACGTCAAAGGGTTTGAATGAGTTAAAAGGGAAGCAGGAGCAACACTAAGTCCACTTTACAGACGTATTTAACAATGTACTCACTTTTTTGTGGGGGGGGGGGAAATCAATCCTCATCCTCAAGTCCATCCGAGTCCTCATCTTCTGTCTCCGACATGAAGAAGTTCACCATCAAAGGTTCCCTCGCGTCATTGTCAGAGTCGATCTCGTTGATTTGCGGCTCCTCGGTAATGGTGATGGCTTTTGCGAACCCTCCAAGACGCTCGCCACCTCGATCTATCTTGTCATGGCAACATTTTACTAACATTGTTGATCATGCATCCCTTTTTGTTCTTGATCGTGAAAAGGCCGCAAAGGGCCCTCTTGCCGCCGCGAGCATCCGAAACCTTGAAACGGGGCTGGGATCGACCCGATCCCCGATACCTGTTATCGATACTCGCCGTTCCCCAATTTCACTCCATGGAATACTGATTATCCAGTCCCTAATTAATTCCTCATCACTAAATGTAATGAAATGACTCGCCCCGCGTCATCCGTATACTTTTCATGAGCACCCAGCGCTCCGCCATCATAATTAGCCCGAGTGTTATGCATTTTCTGTGATTTTTGAAGGAATGCCAGCAAGCAAATAAGGACGGCGGGGTCGCCTCGCTCAAAGATGCCAAGCTCATGAATAATTGAGTGGAGCTAACAGATGCAGGAGAGAGAGAGAGGGAAGCGTGGCCTTTGGCATATTCTGTAGAGTACAGTGGCGACTCGATAAGTGCTGGGATTTCGCTGTAAATGTGCTATTCTTGTGATGTTTCTTATTGTGGAAATTGGATTGAGTTGGGAATGCAAATTTACCTTCGGTTCTCGGTGGAGTACTTTGGTCCGCGTCGTTCCTTTTTGTTTTGACACTCAAAGCGATCACAGGCAACTGGAACAAGATTTCGAGCCAAAATGCTCTTTTCTTAGCATGATATTTATGACAGTGTCAATCGGGAATGCAAATTTCTCTCCTTCTCAAAGATCAGTACAGCACTTGTTTTTTTTTTCCCCCCTCTCTTTTTAAGCATCACTTTCTTTTGTGTTGACAGACGCACAAAGTCATCAGAGCCAAACGTAGCAGTAGCATTCCACCCGAAATGTTCTTCCCTTCTGATACTTTAGACAATGTGTATCGGGCATGCTAATTTTCCTCACACTTTTTGTGCTGAGTTTTTAAATGCTTCACTCACTTTTTTTGTTCTAAGAGCCAAATGTACCAACAGGATTCCAGCCCCGTACTTATCACATTTACCATGGTTGTGTGTTGTTAATGCAAATTTCCTACAGTCTCTGCCACGAGTACTTTTTTTTTTAAAAAACCTTTTTTTTTTTTTTTTTTATAAACGAGCCGAAAAGGTCACCGAAGCGTTATCGCAGGCGAATGCCATCGGAAACGGCACACACAAGCACGCACAGTGATTTTTTTTTTGCAAGCTAACCTGTTCCCATTCTCCTAAACGACCTCCCTCGCCACACTTGCGTGCCCGTACACAACACGCACGTCTTGATCGTTGCTCTCGCGACAGTTTGTTCCACTCCCCGAGCGGCTCCTCCC
>NW_017808403.1:1355781-1384683 GCF_001891065.2 Hippocampus comes
GGCGAGCGAGAGGGGGGGGCCTGAATGTTCTATCCCCCACGGACAGACACTTTTATAGGCCGCGAGCTCCAATCTCCCTGCTCCCCAGACATCCTCTCGAGACGACACTCTGATATTTCAGCATTCGCCGGATGGCGCATTAGACGAGTCGCCTGCCTGCGTGACTCGCTTCAGTCTCCGAGGGGCTCCGATGGGGGGGTGGGGGGGGGTGGGAGAGGAAAACGGATGTTAGGAAGATCAAATGATCCGTAACATATTAATATGTCATTGGAAAAGACCGTTTTAGGGCTCTGTCTTTTTCGTGGGCCTCAGGTACTGCATTCGCTGACATATTCACCATAAAATCAAGGCTGTCGGTGGGCTATTAACTTGCGCTCCTCTTAAATCGCAGCGTTTCCCACGCCCTGGCAAAGATCCGACTGTCCGATTGGTTCTCTCACGTTTTACCATCTCAAAAAGCAGTTGTGTTTGTTGGATGGCGTTTGACATGCAAGGCATTCACTGCTTCGAACTTTGCAAGGGACGACTCACGAGTGCCACTAGAGGGAGCTTGCTACACGTCCGACACTTTGAGAACCACTGTGCTAAAAGACCAACTAGATGATCGTGTGCTATAAAGGTGTGTTAGGAGAGATTTTTCCTCGCCGCCGTGCTCCGTAGACGGATCGGAAATGTTCATCCCTTGCAGTATCTTTACGATGGAAAAGAGAGTGTTTGACGGAAATGGGAACGACGGCCTGTCGGGAAGCAAAGTGAAGGCGTCGGCGGACAAAAGGGTCATGCCGAGTGTTTGGACAACATATTTACCGAGTCGTTCACGACAAGAGAGATGACAAGAGTTGGCAAATACTGCGGTTCCAATGTACATCGAGGGACAGAACCAATCTGCACGTTGTGACGGTCGATCGATGTGACCATTTCCAACAAAATGGTCGGCAACTCCGATGAAGATGACAGTAGGAACATTTCTCGATGTAAGAACATGTCGTACGCGTTCCCGAAGCCGTTGACGATCATCTTTCAATGTGTTGGCCATGATTTGGTCGCCATTACGGACGATTGTCAAAATCGTCGACTTTGCCAACTGGGCTGAGCTTAGTGTGTGAGACTCCCTTTCCAAAGTGAGAGACGATTTCAGCCTTCACAGGTGGCGAAATTCGCTTCCGCTGACCAGGCGTGTTTTCCGACCATGCGCTGCGGACCGCGCCGTGCCTCCAGAAGTACAACGAACAGAGCGGCACCCCGCACTGTACTTTGGCGGCGGCAGTTAGCTTGCCGCGTCGAAAAGAGGTTCGGCTGTACAGGAAGAGAGCAGTTAGCCTCTCTTTTTTGTGGTTCTTATTTTGGATAGCACCGCATACCCGAATGTATCTGAAAACTTTTGGGGAAATGGGTTGGGTCTTTTTTGCTGATGCGACAAACTGACTGCTGACGAGCTACACGCAAACGGTCAATAGATAACCGGTGATGCTTGGCTGAGGTAATGCAGGAGTCATCTTAGCCCCCTCCCCCCGCCCCACCCAGCCGCTTGGTTCCTCACTCAAGGACACTTTGTCACAAGCGGACACTCACTTTACTCCCATCGATCTTCCGACCTTCTGCTTTCAGGGGAAAAAAAAAAAAAGCTTTGTCCCCCCCACCTGCTTCCTGACAACTGCCTTGCCCCCCCCACACCCTCACCCTCACGCCTCCCCATCCCCAACGTGTCCATAAATGGCTGAGCAGGTGAACTTAAGTGACACCTTATACCGCTAACGCGATCCTATTACTTGCACATAAAATGCCAACCTCCACGATTGTCTGTGAAATGGAGTCATCATTCGAAATAATCCCCATCGTGGCAACCTGCTCGCGGTTCTTCATCGGGCATGATGATGCCGACATGCTTTGATCAAAGACATTTCGAAGACTCCAAAACCACAGGAAATGTCACTAGAACTTGAAACACTTGGAGATACGGGCCGTCATTCAGGCATCTTTTTTTTTCGTACGTTACTTGACTCAAATGATAACAGTCAAGTAACGTACCAAAAAAAAAAAAAAATGCGTCAAATAGAGTCTAATGTGTTAATTCAACTCGCTTCTTCCTACTCCTTTGAACATCATAATTTCGTTGTATGATGACTGATTTCTCTTTCCTTTTTACTTTTTTTACTTACCTTACTTTCTGTCAATTTATTACTGGATATGTTTTTATGTTCAATAAACAATAAACAAACAAACAAACAAAGATTCACAAGTAACCGCGGTTTGGCGAACCATTCATTAAAATTAAAAAAAATAATCGCTGTCAACATTAATTACTACAAGTGGAAATAAACAATAAACCCACCTAGCTTGGCCTTTGGAAAGCGTAATGATAGCAAACAACGCACAAAAAACGTTGCCGTGCGAGCACTTAGTCGCGGTAGTTGCGGTTTTCGAAGCAACCGCAATTGAAGCAAAATGACAAACGTCTGATCATCGGGCTGAAGTCGACCCCGTTTCGATGCATCTCGCTTACGTTTTCACCGCTGTAAGCTTCACATTTCCAATTTTCACGTCGTTCTTTTTACATCTCTCAATGTTCATCCTGTGACATCCAAGTGGGCAGACATTTTATTGGTTTCAACCAACTACCGTTAGAACGTACCGATTCGTTATGCCCCCCGAGCTACGTTTTCACGAGGTTGGACGGTGCTGTTCGTCTTCTTCATGTCTGCATGACTTTATTATACTGCCCCCCGCTGGCCAAGGCGGGCACACCAAAAGGGGAAGCCCATTGCCACGTTAAATCGTGACTCTTAAGTGCTCTCTAAATAAATATGACTTGACTTGTATTTTGACTTCTTTTTCCGATGTTGAATCTAAAGTTGGACAGGAAGCAGCTTGGAGAAGACCTGTCGGGTATCTTAGCAACCAAATGCGAACACGCGAGCCGCTGCGGCGCCGTCCCGCGGCTTACCTTGTGGCGAAAGCCGCGAAAACCGAGCGCCGTGTGAAATGCTGCAAACCCCGTCGGTTGGAGTGTCGACATTGGCCCATTGATTCCAAATCAAAAGTCGGCACCGGTTCCGATGGCTTGGCGCCACCCCCGCCCCAAGTCATTTGTATGCAGCAGTCAAGGCTGCTTTCAACTCTGATCGATGGAAACAGGAAGCGGGGATTTGAGGCCGCTCTGCAAAATGAGCTCTTTTCCTCTTCATCACTTTTTAACCGTTGCTATGGCGGACCTTATGTTTGCGTCCGAGAAGGGAACGCTTTCATCCCTCATTTGAATGCAAGCTCGGGGTCATCCATTTATTTATCGGTCTTGATCAGGTGGGCGGACGCGGAGTCAAGATGGGTTTTTGCCCGGCTAGTTATGCTCAGTTGTCCTCGGCAATCCATGTCGGTGGAGGCGCGGGCACAGATGCGGCGCACCCACCTGCAATGAAGGCACATCTGTGCACCGGGGAGAGAAAGAAGAAATAATATTCATTGCTCCGCACAGCCCCCCCCCCTCTACTTTTTCCAAGGTAAATGTTTCTTGGCACGAACAGGTGTAATTTGGAGGAGATTGCATATTGCCGAGTCGAAAGTGTGCAGAAAAGCCCCCCCCCCACACCCCCCCGCGTTTAGCACCCAAAGTAGGAACACTTTTGAACATTGTTGAACTCATCGGCGGCAAACGCCTCTCGTGTCGAGATTATCAGTTATTTCAAAAGTGATTTCTCAAGAGAAAATTCAAAACGTGCGTGGAATCTTTTTTTTTTTTTTTTTAAATGAATCGCACAATTGCGGAAGACAAATCGTCTCCCGTCTGCGCTGTCTGTCCCCTGTTGTCGTCGGTGTTCTTCATTAGGCCATATTTCATTTTCCAAGTTTATGGCTTCCCCCCTGCAAATAATTGCAAGGCGTCCCACTGGGACCCGCGCACATTTTAATCAGAGCTAACCTCCAACTTTGACGTGATTTTCTTCTTCATTTCTCAGGGTTTCTTCTGAGCGGCGTGCATATTCACTCTTAATTTCTCGTTCCTACCCTTGCCGTGAACAAAGGGCGCCTCTTGCATGCCGAGGTTACGGGAGGGGAGACGTATGCACAAGCTGTTCATACAATATTCATGAGTCATCAGTGATTTCCCTTTTCTTTCTTTTACTGCTGCCAAGCAATTTCCATGCCACTTTGCCGTCCATCGGGTAAGAGTGCGCATTTCGGCTTGCGTGATCCCTTTTCGATTTTGCTTTTCCAGCCCAGAATGGAAATGACGCTGAATCGTTTTTGATCTTGGTCGGTTCACGGCTTGGGCGATTCGTCAATTGGGGCAGTCGGTTTGTTGGTTTAGGCCTCGGCGTGTTTGCTATTGAAATGACTTGTGACCGGTGTGACCTTTGCAATGTCTTCAGTTTGCCGCTTTGGGTTACGCGGCGGGTTCAACGAACTCGCAGCTTTTGCCAAAAATGCATCCGTTGCGACGTCTCAGTTTGCTTGAGTGTGTTCGTATTACATTCCATTGTGAGCAGACAGCCGTTCCTGTACCAAACTAATTGGATTTAGTGAATCCTCGCTATTTGAGTGAGGGACCACGATATGCCTGAAATAGCAACACAAATTATAATAACAGTAGAGTTGCCTCGATTATGACTCGAAACCCGAAATACACATCAAACTGACCCCAAATCGTGAACGAAAGACAGCG
The DNA here is from genome assembly GCF_001891065.2 of Hippocampus comes. Taxonomy (NCBI): domain Eukaryota; kingdom Metazoa; phylum Chordata; class Actinopteri; order Syngnathiformes; family Syngnathidae; genus Hippocampus; species Hippocampus comes. The sequence goes on from NW_017808403.1 coordinate 1,360,442, forward strand.
AGAGATGCTGGACTGGAGACCCAGCGGCTCCTCAGTGCGGCAGTCATCATGAGCCATTCTTCGCAGAGGATAAATAATATACGGCTGTGTTTATTGTTATATTGTCTGTCTGTGTCTCGCTGCACCGTTTGAGGTCAGACATCTGTTGTCGGAAGGGGAGCACCACCACCACCACCACCACCACATCAATGCTAAGTGTTAGCCCGTGCTCTTAAAGGGTTTCCCGTTGTCTGTGGACCTTAAGCTAGCTGGTTGTTTCAATGATCTTTGGTTTGAAGGGTTTCTTAGTCATTGGTTCCCCAAGTATTTCTTTCAAAAAAAAGAATGCACCGACACGGCGAGGACGCTGACATAAAATTCCTTATCTCGACTTGCCGTGAGCCACTTGTTCATGCGTTTGGCCAAGTGCTCCACAGATACTTTGCTTTTCTATCCCTGTTACCAGCCGCTCGGCGGTTAACTTCCTCCATCGCAATCCTGACCTTTCGCTATTTCCTCTTGACAAGTTGAGCACCTTCTTTCGTCCGGCATCACCCTCTGCCTGTTGGACCGCAATCGAAATCTTCAAGCTGAAACCGTTATTTCGTATGCCCCGACCGACTCTTAACAATGACGGCAACGCCGATTGGCAGCTTTTATCCCAAGCACTTTACATTTGTGTGTGGAGAAACTGGGTTGCTGCGATATCGTGGACTGATGCGACACCCAGGAGAGAATCCAGCGGAAAGCACTCAGCCCCAGCTGCGTATACGCTGCACCCGCCCACTTGTGCGCTCGCAAACACTCGTGCAGGTGAAAAGTGGGGTCCCCCGTGCGCGTTTGGCACGGCGAGACGTGCCCAGCCGTGCCTAATGGCATCAGAGCACAGTCGAGAGAGCTGATGGCGTTCTGTCCTCCCCTCGGTGAGCTACCGCTCTTCCTCCGCGCTGCCCAATGACCCATCTCCTTGTGCTCCGTCACCTGACGGAAAGTGCCGGGGGAGGGGGAGGGGGTTTGATGAGCCATCAGACCACCCTGGCATCTAAAATACTTGTTACTTGTCGAGCAAAGGACAAAGGAAGGTTTGCAAAGAGCCACCGCCGTCTGCTCCTGAACTTCCATTGTTGCTTTTGGAAACGTTTTGCTCGAAACACTTCGGGTTCTGCGTCCGTTGCAACATCTGTGGGCCAAAAAATGTAAGCCAACATCAAACATGCTCATCGGTTGTGAAATTGTGAACACCCTCTCTCATCAGTCATCTCGTAGAATCACAGAAAGCCGAACATCGAATCGTAAAATCAAATCAGCATTCGTCAACAGGCGTTTTTCAACCTGACCCAGGTTGGATTCGTTTGCACGTGATGAAGGCAACGAGCTCGGGGGGGGGATCCCGTCAACCCCCCCTGCCTACTCACGATGGCCACGATGAAATGATGGCATCCTACAAACAGTTGTCTGAATGTCTTTCATATGACTGAGCCAACACGACCACACTAAGTCAGCTGAAGAGCAAGCTCGCAGCTAATGTTAGCGGCGGATCCGACCAAACCTCAAACTTGGGATGGATGAGCAGCCATTCCAGCGGTGGACTCTGACGAGCTTTGACTTCATTCGAGGTCGCCGTGCCACTGGGTAGGCAGAGCGCTCATGCTCAAGTGCTTGGTTTACTGTCCAGAGATTCAGCCGGGATGGAGCACCCCACCTTGGCCCTATCTGTCGCTTTGAAGACAAGCGACTGCACATGTCAAACTTTCTCACGAGAGTCAATGGTTTGACGACCCAGATACAAAGTGCGTCAAGCCAATAACTGGATCCCAGATCGATTTCTGTCTGATTCGCGAAGGCTGAAGTGAGGGACAAGGCGAATGCCCCCGTTTTCCCTTGATGAGTTCTGAGCGCCTCCGGTCGGGAGCCTGCGGCTGCTAAGGTCTTCGGCAACACCGGAAAAGGATTTCAACGCATGCCGGCCAAATGCTGCGTTGACGATATTTGAATGGCTCGCTGGGCTTTTACGGTTTGATGTATGTCGTAATAATATCAAGGTAGTGAAGTCAGCGTAGTCGATGGCGCGCCTGCGGCGGCTGACACGGGCGCCGACGGCCAGCTTTAGCCACAATTATGATTAAAAGACGCATTGATCTCTTTTCCCCGAGCATGGAGCTCTCGTCCATTCCGTCCCACTCGCTTCCTCCCTCACCATCCCGTTCCGGATACCCTGCAGTATCATTCACAATTTCAAGGGCTTGTTATTGTTCACAATTAAAAAAAAAAAGGGGGGGGGCGGCTCATGACGCAAGCACACTCGTGTACTGATTTGAATTTCCTTCAGCGTTAGAGCAGGTCAGTGTGAGACACAAATTCAGGTTCCATCAAATGGGACGCGAACGGAGGACCCCGGCCACCCATCCCCCGCCCCCCATCACCTTGAAGCCTGGCACGAGCACGTCGCAGCGTGATTGGCATCAGCCACAGCTTTTTGAGCACATCAGGGCCTGATGAGCGGCGGCTCTCTGGAGACGGCTCCCCGAGAACACTGAGGTGGAATATTCATGCCACTGAGCACAGCGGCTCGGAATCACTTGAAATGCGCCGAGCGGTGCTGCGGAGCTGGAACAGTTACCAAAGTAAAGAGGAGACATTATTCTTTTTTTTTTTTTTTTTTTTTTTTTTGTGATGCCACACGGAATTCATTTGAAAAAAAAGTCTTTCAGACAGTTGACATGTCGACAGGCCTTGATGCCCCGCAGATGAAATGGAGTTTGAGTTCCCTGCCGGAGCCTCAGAACAGTCAGTATAGCCAGGCTCTGCTGATGAATTGCATGTGTTTTTTTTTGGGGGGGGGGCAGGGGGGTTGTTTGTCAGTTTTTTTTTTTTTTTTGCTTGCTTGTGTGGCAGTTTTTGCAAACCGATGTGGTAAATTCTTCCGAGCGGCAACAGTAAGGCGTCATTTGAAGGCCTCAAATCACAGTGATATAAAATCCAGTGTTACAGAGGCCCATGAACTTCCTTCACCGAATATTTGCATATTTTCTGAAATCGGTCTCGCAAACAGACCCACGGCTACGTTTCGTTTCCATGCTTCTTGTGAATTCATTGCTCAGGCTCAACTGCGACGTCGTTTCGCCGTCATCATTCTGTGCCGCTTCAAAAAGACACTTGACCACAAATAACGCCGTCTTTTTTTTTTTTTCTCAGGCTTTGGAAAACGTCTCGGCAAGATATGATGATTTGCTCTTCATTTGCTCACTGGAGCTGTCCAGCGAAAGCAAAGATGGCAGCGTCGCAAGGTAAGATGCTGACGTGTGCCTTTTTCAAAGCACTGTGGGGCACGCAAGCGCCAGTTGAAGCGGTCCCCGTTCCCTGATGCTGTCATCATCCGGCCGGCTATTTATAGCCGGCTAACCTTTTGTTACCGGGCCCCGATCCAAAGCGCCGCCTCCCTCGCAGTCTCTGCTGCCGAGCGGCCTCAAGATTACACATCCCTTCCGGTTCGGATTTTCACCTTATAGTTCCCAACCGCGTCTGCGAAGATGCCAGTGACAAACGTCGTTTTTGTGCCGGCGTGGTGAATTAGCGTTATCTGGAATGCCATTCAAAGGCCCGGCCGGGAGTGAGCCAAAAAGTGCCCCAAAGTGCTTTTCAGTGAAGCGGTGGAATGCTTTACGTTGCCTTTTGGTGTTTTGCCCATCCGGCCTGTGAAATCCTGGTGATGCAGCAGTTTGCGCCCAGATCGGGCCAACGAACCAGCTGCCTTTTCTCTTGCCGACAGCTGCGTTTGCAGATGATCCATGTACCTAATAGGCGATTGTATCTCAATGCAGCTGCTCGCGGGGGCGGGGTGGGCAGCGGTTGTTTTCGAACGGGCTCATTGAGAGCCGCTGACATTTTCACAGGACGGGAAAGGCGGCGATAGCCAAAGAGAAAAAAAAAAAAAAGGCGTTTGACGCTCTTTGCACTCGCAGGATGCAAATTGCGAGCGAGTGACATTTGGAAGCCGAACGTTTCATGCCCATCTTGTAGCGCACGAACGACTGCGCGGCTCCACTTTTGGGTTCCTATTTTGCAAGAATGCCCTCTGTGGCTCCGAAGCCGTCTTCTGCCGCTAACTTTGCCTCATGACACCATCCAGCAAGAGACTTGTGTTCTGACAATCTACAGTTCCCCCATTTCTGAAATGTGTGTGTGTGTGCGCGCGCGCGCGTGTGTGTGTGTGTGTGTGTGTGTGTGTGTGTGTGTGTGTGTGTGTGTAAGGTCGTGTTTCCAAACCTTGATTCAGACAAGGCACACATTTTACATCTGAAAAATATCACCACGCACCATCAAAAGTATTGAAATAATGATCCGCTGTGACTCAATAATGATCCGGTGTGACTCACAAATTCCGCGGTGGAATCTGTGCCCGTTTCATTATTTGTCTTCTGTTGTCCAAATGTCAACGAGTGGCTACCTTTTGTTTTGCCTGTCGCTCGACGTCGCCGTCTTAAGCCCGCATCACACCGAGCGGCGAAGGTTTGCGAGTATTCGCGCACATAGCGAATGTTCATTTTTTTCAACAGGGTTTGCTAAAAGTTGCAAAAGATGGCTACCTTTGTTTTGCCTATCGCTCGATGTCGCCGTCTTAAGCCCGCATCGCACCGAGCGGCGAAGGTTTGCGAGTATTCGCGCACGTCGCGAATGTTCGTTTTTTTTCAACAGGGTTTGCTAAAAGTTGCAAAAGATTGCAAAGATGTTCCCAAACAGTTTTGAAGACATGGACAGCCTTTTGCAACTTTTTGCACCCTTTTAGGAATCCCGACAAAACGTTCAAAAGGCATTTGCGGCTCGGTGAGATGACAGGCCTGAGATAGAGGAGCAAAAATTTGTATGTCATTCATTCATTCATTTTCAGTTGTGATGTTCCATACCAACTTTTTCAGATGATAACAGTATGAGTATTCCATCTTTCAGTACTCACCGATACCAAGGACCAACACGTCTTGCACTTTTGATGTGTAACATTTCAGTGACGACAATGTTGAAAAGTTGGGAGCGGAAGCTCATTCACCGCTGTGTCAACTGTTGTGGTATAGCGCCAACTACTGCCGAGGAGAATTTACACCAGAACGCTTTTTTTCTTTTTTGCTTGAAATATCGGTGTCTGGTATCTTCTGTCCCCACGAGCACCCGACACCTTAAAATAAGGCTGGTATCGGTCTAATACCGATACCTGCTGTCGGTAATTACCAATCCCTACTTATCAGACGAATGGAATAGAATCAAATGGCAAGTTGGGGTTGGGAATCACTGCTGCAGAGTGTGTGCGTGTGCGCGCGCCTTTCATGTTTTCATGTTCCTCAATGTCCGCTTTGGTGAACAGATGATGTTTGCGTTTTTCAAACCGTCCAGGGAAGCAGCATCACAGACACCAGGAGGGAGAGAGTTGCAAAGGTTGGGCCGCCTTGGCACGGAAAGCCCTCAACAAACACTTGGAGGCTCAAATATTGCCTGTTGCGCACCGCGCCAAAGGCGTACGGTGCGCCGCATGCTTACGTTTGACTTCTCTGGAGCTTCATTGGCTCTGCTGGCACTCACCATCTTTCTCGAGTGCGACTTGCAGCACCCTGTTTACAGCGTTTCCTTGCAATCATCTACTTCATCATTCCAAGTGGTGCCTTTTGGGGTGGAGGGGGGGCGGTGGGGGACAAACGCTGAAATGCAGTACGGCTGATACAACAAATCAGACTGATTTGGTATGCGTCGTGTGGCCGGAGCGATCACGTCATCAATTGGCACGTGGCGGCAGGCTAACAGTAGATCGCAATGGTTTAATGCCCTCGGTGTCAGCACGACGGAAGGGAATCGTGGGAGGAGGGAATTAAAAAAAAAAAACCAAGGCGCCTTCTGCAGATAGAGATCTTAAAAAGGGAGCCGCCGCCAAACAATATATCTCGGAACCCGCGCGGCGACCGGTCGTGGAAGATCATATCAGCGTGCAGGATTACGGCTGCGCTAAATGAGATGACATTCACTCTGACGAATAATTTCCTACTGTCGTATGCAAATGGCAAAAATGAGATGATTGCGAGTTGCCTTTGTACAGCTGCAGGTGCAAAGTGGAACGGAACAAAACAAGTGAGACAATCTGTTGCTTTGGTGTCAGGATGGTGCGGAATAGCAACTCCCCCGAAAAATCTTCCTTGTGCCTCTTTCGGTGTTTGATCAAGCTGTTCAGACTCGGGGAGCACCTCCCCAAAAATCTTGGCTCTCACCACCGTAATGATCGACGTTACATTAGTTAGCGAGTAAGAGAAATTCAAGGCAAACAAGTGGCATGTTATGGGAATCACCTGACCTGAGTCTGAATGTCACTTGCTGAAGGCAAAACTCAAGTGAGTGAATACTCAAAGAACAAGCAAGAACTGAAGACAGTGGCTTGACTAAAAGAGTGGATTTCATGTGAAATGAGATATACCTGAAGTGTACTTGAAAAATATTGAAGGGAAAACCAAAAACAACACGTTTAAGCTTCTGCAACCAATGAAGTTATTCTTTCACGTACCAGTAGAGGGAGCCTGTCAATGCCAAACATCCATCCATCCACTATCTGAGCCACTTTATCCTCACGAGAGTCGCGGGGGGTGGGGTGGAGTCCTCGGGCAGTAGGCAGGCGACACCCTGAACTGGTCGCCAGCCAATCGCAGGGCACACGTAGACAAATTCACGCTCACGATGACACCTCGGGACAGTTTCGAGTGTTCCTTGAAACTGCCACGCATGTTTTTGGAATGTGGGACGAAACCGGAGTACCCGGAGAAAAGCCACGCAGGCACGGGGAGAATATGCAAATCCACACAGAAAAGGAAGACCGGAGTGGAAATCAAACCCTGCCACTTCCGCACTGTGAGGTCTTCGCCGACCTGGCAATGGCAAACTATTTAGGCCACCGCAGCCTGATACTCATGGCCGTCGTCTTGCGTTTGCCGTTTCCGACCCCGCTGCGATGCAACGTTGGCGTTGAATGAATGAGGAAATATTTTTTCCCGCCGATTCTCTTTTGGTGTCAATTTGGGAGGCATCCTATATTTTGTTGTTCTACTTCTTCCATTCATAACTTTGCTGCTGTGAATTGGGAATTTCTCCATTGCGAGACGGCGTTGAATGAATGAGGAAATATTTTTTCTGCTGATTCTCTTTTGGTGTCAATTTGGGAGGCATGTGCAAGATTTGATCTTTTCGGAAGGACAGGATGTGATCACATACAATGACTCCCGGCACGTGAAGACGAAGGAGGTGTGAATGGATTGAATTGAATTGCACTTTTCTCTGGGGGGGGCAGCACTTGTCAGTTCGGCGGGAAACACACAGGCCCATCTTTGTCTTCCACCTGACTCGGAGTCCCAAATCAGTATGAAGAGCACATATTTTTGCTTTCACGAACTCCACGGCCCTCAAATGTTGGGCTGCGCTTATTACTCGCATCATGCACCGCTGTCCTGTAATTGCCGTTTATGGCAACCGAGGGCTGTTTGGTTGCGATTCTGTCTTGTCGTATTCTTCTTTATCGCCCCCCCCCCTCACGCCGCTATGTGTGCTCAGTCAATGATTACCGTGTTGCCGTTTATTGCCGGCGGCCTTGGTGGCATTTAGCATGGATGTCTCCCTGATTTAACGGCGAATAAATAACGTGTTAACATCAATAAAGTCATTGGCTCGATCTTCTAAACTTTTTACAAGTAGGCTTTATTGTCGGCGGCTCGCATAAATGCCCCGGAGCCCCGATTTTTATCAGCGCATGACTAATGTCCTGCCACAAATACACAATCCACAAGCTCAAGTCACTTTATTGCCCCGGCGCACGCGTCGGCCGTATATCTGCGATATCGCTTCGCGTGACTTCTATTTGTGAATAAATGCCAGGCGGTCTGCGACGTGAAATTACGCAGCTTCCAGTCACTGTTACTGGTGCACCCCGCTGCCGATCGCTGTTTACTAATCATGCTCCATTATCTGGGTGGGAAAAAAAAAAAAACGGGGGGGGGCGGGACACGTCGCCAGCGTGCGGCAGCCATCGTTTCTGTTTTCCTTTCTCGCCTTGGCCGGCTCGTTTTTTCCCTATCATTGTGAAATCAGGTGTAGCAGCGGCAGGAGACTTTGCAGAAAATGCATCTCCCGGAGATTCTGCTCCACGGCGACAAAGCGAGGGAAGGCGACGACGGCGGCAGCGGCGGCTGAGCCAGGCGGAAAGTTAATGAATAGAACAGTTGGAAGCTGGCTGGAGACGGCCCCCAAACATTTGTCACCTCAACAGGCGTCGTCTCTGTTGTGAGATTGGATTTTGCGGCTTCTTTTTATTTTATTGTTGTTCCGCAAAAGGAGAAAAAAAAATAAAAGTGGGGCGCGGGTGAGGAACGTCGCTGTGTTGCCGAGCACCTGCGGAGCTTCTCTTGTAAGTGGCTGTGCGGTGCTTTTTGATGTGAAAAGTAACACTCTTTTCGCCTCCCGTCGGAGTCGAATGATAATGTAGCATTCCTGCTTTTTATTTTTTTATTTTTTTTTTTTTGCTTGCTTCTCGCACGACTGGAGACTCCGATGCCTCGGCCCACGGACTAGAGTCAGCGGGCGCACGTATACTGTATGAAAGTGTGTTTTGAATACAATAGACCCTCACCTACTTGTGATTCATTTTGCTTATTTGTTTTGCAAAACAACCAAATATTTGTTGATAACGCAGTTGTTCAACTCTTTGTTGGGTGTTGGCCGAGAATTGCGAGTCTTTCCAGTCCTCTCTCAAAACCCGAAGTCGTCTTCTCTCCCGCTTCTATTGCGCCAAAGAGCTCTCTTTTCTCCCGCTTCTCCTTTGAACGTTGATCCGGCGTCCTCCTTGCCCTCTTCTGTCTGAAGAAGCCCTTGGCCTGAAGCATTCTCCGGAAAATGAAGGCGGCAAACGCCTGTGATGTTCAGAACTGGTTAATGGCACACTTGTTCCACGTAATTGGCCTGGAATAGCACTGTAATTTGTGACTGGAGAACTCGGACTTGAGAAAAATGCAAATGGGCGGCAAAGCAGCCCCTTGGTTAATCAGTTCTCCACAAAGAGAATACTTTGAGTTCATTAGTGGGCCATTTGCATCGCGACTCCGTAAAGCGAGACTTCAAAATGCCAAACAAAAATGCATCCTCATTCAGCCACGGAAAGGGCGTGCACATTTGCCCGTTCCTCACAATGAAAGCAAATTGCAAGTGACTGTAAAGCTGGGCCAAACGGCGGCTGCTGTTTAGCAAACGCCGCGTTTGAGGACCCTTCTTCTAAGATTGGAGGCTCCATTTTACTTACAATTGAACTTGCTTTGACCTCAAATTTAGCTCATCCACCTTGAATCGATTCGGATCCATCCATCACTGATCTGAATCGCTTGATCCTCACAAGGTTCACAGGAGAGCCGGAGCACTCTGAGCTGGTTGCCGGCTCGTCGAATTTCAGGTTATTCCTCACCACCTTTTTGCATCGTTCAACCTTACTCGATACCATCGCATATCATTCCGCATCGTACGATAGCTTTCAACGGTCATTCATCAAAGGCCCAACAGAGGATGTGCAGTACTTTCTGAGGCTGCTGACGAAGCATGGTCTGAAGTCATCAAATCAGTCCTGTGCTCCTTGATCACAGGCTGGTTTGGGGCCACCACAAAACAAACAAACAAACAAAAAAAAGGCAGAATCTGAATGCAACGGACAGTTAGGACTGCGGAAAAAAAAATCATTGACGCCACCCTACCCACTCTCGAGGACTTGCAAACCGCAAGAACCAGGACAAGAGCACGGAAAATCTTACTGGACCCTCCACACCCTGCCCACCACCTCTTCCAACTACTCCCTTCAGGTATGCACTACCGAACCGTGCAAAAACCAGCAGACAATCAAACAGCTTCTTGACCTCTCGCCATGAACTTCTTGAATTCCTTGCATCGCACCACTGATCACTTGATCTCGTCGCCCAACTGTCATTGGGTGCTACGACTGCACAATGGTACCCTTACATTTTGGGAAGTCTTTCGAGATTTTTACGTCATGTCTTTGTTTATCGTAATTGTTGGTTATTACAATATTAGGGTAGCCTATACGACCAAACTGCAAAGACGCATAAACCGGAAGCTAGCTTCCACCAAAGACCCATCGGCCGGATGCTTGCGAAGACTTGGCTGGGAAAATATCCCAAGATGCATTTTGTGGAGCTACCAGGGAAAGACATCAGAGTCAGTGGAAAGGGGGAGGGGAGGGGGGGGCGCTCACATGGACGCAGCCGTTACAATTTGTGAAGAGGCTTAAGCTACATTCTTGCAGAGACCTTGTTGAGTTCACGAGAGCATAACTCTCGGCCTTATTGGTCCTGAGAGACAGCCAATGGAAAAATGTACATTTTGATGGCTTGTAAAGATATTACTTGTTGTGATCTTTCTTGTGTCAGAACGAGCAAAGCACTCTTTCTAACCCGACTCGTCCAGCGTGAGGTCGGCCTTGGTCCAGTTGGCCCTGGACCAAAGCCTCTCTTTGAGCTCATCAGCTGAAGATTTTTGCAAGTTAGCCCTGTTGGTGTGAGAGGCTTGACAAAAGAGCAAGCGTGCAATTGGTTGTCTGGATCGAGTCCAAAAGGAGGACAGGAAACTATGCAAAGTCCGTGGGGGTTCTCAGGTGTGAATATCTGCCCGGCTGCGATGATCTGTCCATTTTGTCCTCGCCATTGGACAGGGAGGCCGCGTGTACCTTTTAAGTACGTGGAGCACTCGCCGCGCTGCGTTCTGGCCTCACTCTTGACCCGCCGAAAGGTCGGTCTGGATAACACCCTTCAGGTGGCGTCTCAATTATGCCATTGAGAATATGAAGAGCACCATTACTATTTTCTCTGGCTGCTCTGCTCGCACACTTCACCTGGCCAAATGGATGCAGAGTGGCCAGTCATCACATGACCTTCACTGACCGTCTATTTTTCCGAAAAGCGGCACGTAAACAGGCGCGGGGTTAGTAAAAGTACCGGAGCCAAACAACTCCGGTAAAATTCTTTCTTTTTTCATGCTCAACCCGAGCACCAAAATGTCATGTACCCAAACCAGCACCTTCTCAACAAATGTCACTTATCAGAAGCCAGCGCTGTTAGCTAACACCGTCATCAGCGGCTTGAAAGTGAGTCTTTCACTCGGGGTCTTCCCCCGGGCAAGCCAATTGGTGAGTGGTGCAAACCGTGTTGGGGCAGGTATGTAGCGTGCTCCCACTTTTTCATCCCAGCGGAGCAGTTTACTAACAAACTGAACATAAGACAAATATTATTCCGCTTTGCGTATCTAAAACAACCACAAAGCTTAGCATTTGAGTCCGCTAGCTTCATGCCAACAGGAGCACTTCGGTGCCAACAAATGCCATCAATGTGACTGTATTTGAACCCTTTCAGCAGTCGATATTTCAACACAACTATCTCAATAGCCACAGGCATGTATTCTTTATCTTCAGCCAATAAATGTACTCGTACACTCAAGCAAAATTTTCCTCCTTATTTTATTGCAGGGGTGTAAAACTCATTTTTGTCATGGGCCACATTCTTGACATTTCCCTTGGAGGGCCGTTATGAATTTTTGGAAACCATATACATGTTTAATCACCTCCACATATATTACATACAACTCATTTTAAATTCAGAAGTCAAGAATAATGACTGTTATTGTGGCTTATATATGACAATTTGAAATTTTGGTTCAGACTTTAGCAAGCATCATGGCCGATTTGCTTTCACGGGCCACATACAATGATGTGGCGGGCCAGATCTGGCCCCCGGACCTTGATTTTGACACCTGCGTTTTATTGCATTCACTTTGACAAAAGTCAACGGGTTGGAAGCCAGGAAGGAAGGAAGGAAGCAAGATGGCACATCACTGAGCCCAGAGGCTTCAAGTTGCTATTGCCCGACTCCAGAGATGAAGCGTGTTCGACGTCGTTTTGAATTCAGAAGTCAAGAATAATGACTGTTATTGTGGCTTATCGATGACAATTTGAAATTTTGGTTCAGACTTTAGCAAGCATCATGGAACTTGACATGGCCGATTTGCTTTCACGGGCCACATACAATGATGTGGCGGGCCAGATCTGGCCCCCGGATCTTGATTTTGACACCTGCGTTTTATTGCATTCACTTTGACAAAAGTCAACGGGTTGGAAGGTAGGAAGGAAGGAAGCAAGCAAGATGGCACAGCACTGAGCCCAGAGGCTTCAAGTTACTATTGCCCGACTCCAGAGATGAAGCGTGTTCGACAGGAACATTTCAGACGTGATCTCCCAAGGCCAGTCTGCTCACACACTTCAGCGGACCGGCCGGCACCGCGGGCCTCCCATCGTTTCCACGCAGCCTTTGGTATTTCTTTCCAAATGCGAATCATATTGCAAGCAGACCAGTCCGGATGAGCTGTTTTGAAAGAGTCGCCCATCGCATGTGCTTTGCGCCACTTTCACCTTCCATCTTCTGCTCCTTCTGTTTGTCCTTCTGCCAGTCTCGCGCTGAATTAATTCCCATTTAGCACGGCTCCCTCGCTTTCATTTTCCCCCGCTTTCTCCGCTCGCGAAAGACTCTCCGGCGAAGGATGCGCTGCCGATTTGGATGATGAACTCAAGGCGGTGTTCTTCTGCTCAATTCGCAATTGCATCAGGCGGAAGGCACTCGGCGGCAATCTGCATCAGCCGACGCGTGGAAATATGTTGTGATTCCTCGCCAGGATGATAAATGCGCGAAACTTAAGCGCGAAATGTTTTAACAAGAGGAATGAAAATGGAAAAAGATACTGAGAAAATGGGCAAGACTTTTGCCCTTCAACTTAATCAAGTGCATTCTCGCTTCCCGCTGCCTCCGACTTGATAAAATTACTTTGTTACTCTCTTCTTGAGTACATTTTTTTTAAGCTATCATTAGCGATGATCATTTTTCTCCCTCCCCTCCAGTTAGTATGTATGGACTGTGTTTTGCATGTTATCAACGTGATTACTTCATTTCGCGTATTTTCACGACCAAAAGGCGCACTTCAAAGTTTTCTCCAAAATGGACGGAGGGGGGGGCGCCTGACAACGCCTGGCCGCCTTGTGTATGCACCTAAAAATAGCTCCCGTAACTGACACTACTCCTTTTACGCCTGACTCCTGGACATTTTAACTGAAACTTCAGTCAGTCAGAGAAACGATGTCTCATTTTTTTTCTCCAAAGGGCGGCACAGTGATCGATGGTTGCAAGTCCGCCTCGCAGTGCAGCAGTCGTGGATTCGATTTCAAGCTGCGGCCTCCCTGTGTGGAGTTTGCATGTTCTCCCGCTCCCTGCGCGGCTTTTCTCACTTGTCCTCCGGTTTCCTCCCACATTGCAGAAACATGTATCATTTTGAATTTGTCATTCTAACGTTTTTGTTTTTTTTTTTTTTTTTTTTGAATGCAAATTTCTGTTTTTCGAACTGCAGGGCAGTGATGACTTTGGCCTTCCTCCTTTGCGTGGTTCCGTCAAAGCCATTTTGAAGGCAAGTTAAGTTAGTTGGAAAAAGCGAGAGGGAGGAGGAAGGGAAAGAGAGATAGAGGGAGCAGATCGACACCACAGCTTGGGGAGCAGCGTGGGGCCCTGCTTGTTACTCTCCCTTCCAAGCGTCTTTTCCACTGACGGGGGCTTCCAACCGCTTCCCGCACCTGAGCATCTGCGGGGCACGGCCGGGCGGGGGGGCGGCGAGAACCATGAGCCTCGGCGCCTCTTTAGCAGCCAAGCAATCTGCTCGGTGTGATTTCGGCCTTTCTGGCGGGACCGCTGAGGGCGCGCACAACTACTTGCCCTGCCACCCGCAGTGGAACATGGTCGCCCATCGTCCAACATAGTTGGAACAAAACCATCACAGTTTGGTCCTTCGCAAACACTTGGCAACGCTTGGCAAACTCGCCGGCAAAACTAGTCCCTGACTTTGGTCCACATCTCTTGGAACCCATCTGCCGAAGAGGATCCGGAGACCCTCACGTCTCCTCCCTTTTTGCCGGGCAAAAAAAAAAAAAATGCTGTAGGCATATTGCGTGCGGATGAACAGCTGTTTGAATTAAATCTGCAAGAGTGAGCCTTGGCAAGGCCAGCTTTTTCGAAGCACTGTTAACGAACAGATTTGCAGCAAAGTCAAACCGGATTCTCTCAGCCTGGAAATGTTTCAGTTAAAATGGTTGACAGGTGAAAAACATCCGTCGGTCAATCCAAATGTTTTTTTTTTTTTAGACCAAACTCAAATCGTCATGCAGTCCCGATGAGCAATCTACTGCCTCAGTTAAATTCCTTTTCAGTTGAGTAGCTTTTCATTCAAATAACAGTCAGAAAGCGTGAATGTCCGATTTGAACAATTTCCGTTAAAATTGCTCCCTTTGTGTTCTAAAAGAACTTAACTCAAATAGACTTCCCGAAGGGCCGTAAAGAATTTTTTTTCAATGACAAAGGTCCATTCATTGAAGCGGGCCAGGCCTCATACGAGTGATCCTGAAATGTGCTTTTCAATGAAAACAACAATATTGCATCTATTAAAATGCCACTTTCATTTCGATATCAATTGATAAAACGAAATAAAACAGATTTCAGATTGGAGGGCGTCATCATTGGTCCGGTTGGAGGGACGATGAATGTCCATTTCCATCCTTTGAATTGCCGTTTTCACTTTCCGCTTTTCTTTCAGCAGCAGACCTGGAACGCGACATTTTGAGAGAATATCGCCTCCCACCGATGGCTTCATGTCAACAATTTGCACACCGCTTATGTCAAAAAGGTCTGAGCAGTTCGGTGAGCTCTGAAATTGATATTCTGGAAATGTACAGTGCGACGTACAGTAGATACGTGCGCGCATCCCAATTATTTTTCCCAGTCTGAAAAGCACAGCTTTGAATCTTGGACCATATTTGCGCTGCTTTGTTTCGGTAGCGTTTGCAGGGTTGCGTGAAAGCAAGCGCGTGCGTTTTTGCGTGTGCACCGCTCGTGCTTCGCCAACTCTTTTATTTCAAAGTGACTGTGGCAGTTTGGATTACAGTTATAACCTGTTCGCCTCGTCTTCAGATGGCGAGGCTCCTCTGACGCAAAGTGTCAGGGGCCAGCTTATAATTAACTCCTCTGCCAAATGCTATTCTATATGATCAAGGTCTTGACAAAGTCCAAGAAAGTGGCAGTGTTCTCGTTGCTTGGCGAATAAGGTCGCCATATGGCGTGCTCAATAACTGTTATTTCAACCATTAAAACACAACATGTAGTTGTGCTCTCATCCATGTGTCATACCGTGTGGTTTATTTGCAAGATACACACACAAGACAAACAGAAAGCTTGCAAGAAAAAAAAGATAAAAAAAAAAAAAACACACAATTCGAATGCATTAGACAAAAACAAAATGCTATTCCAAACTTAATTTTTCAGCTCCTTCAATGCATCCTTATTTGGGATTAAGGAATTTGTCTCCTGTAGTATAAGATACACTAGTTCATAAAGTATGCAAAACATGTATTCTCGATAAGTCTGTCCGGTAGAGCCCCCATCCAGCCTGTTTGAGATGTCTCCTTCCGCCAACACGCCTTTTTCAAATGATCAGGATCGTGATCAGGCTTCTGCAAAGCTTGCTGATGAGCTGATCATTTTTCGATCGGACTTTTCTGAAAGCTGCAACTTGATCTTTTCAATATTTCAAGCATGTTCCGGGGTCAGAAACATGGTCCCGTGTGTTTACAAAGTCACATTGAAGGGTCTCCCAAAGGACATTAGTCAAGTTTTTATCCCATGAATTACTGTGTGTGTGTGTGTGTGTGTGTGTGTGTGTTTTCATGGATGCAAAGCACCCTTTTATTTCATCCAGATGGAAGGTTTATTCCATCAGGAGCTGTTAACTTGCACTAATCTTGGAAATTTGGATATTATGGGTAATAGAGATGGAAATCGCATTCTTCTAATATTACCTTTGCCACTCGCAATCACGCACGGCGGATTAAATGAATGATTAGCACCGGGAGCTGTTTAGCTTGAATGTCACCTCTGCAGGTGTCAATCTCCAAAGGTTCAAGATGGATGGAAAATGGTCCCTGCGTGGCCCTCGCTGGTACCAATCCACACTGAGAGATGACGACTCGAGGCGCGAGGTGTTGAAGTTCGAATGATTACGCACACGCTCGACGGTTCGCCTCACGGCCAATTGCAAGAGAACGAGCGGAGGCGTTGTTGCCAATTCGATCCGAGCGCGGCGGGGGGGCCGTGCACGAGGACCCGTCATCGCCGACACGCTTTTGTGCTCGTGTTACGCGTCCCCTGTCATTATTCTCTCTCCACAATTACCGCCGAGTCACGCCTGAATATTTCGTCGTGACGGTAAATGACGAAAGTGACAAAAGGCTCTCTTTGCAGGAAAGCGCAAAGGCTTTCTCGGGCATGATTGCATTGCCCAAATCTGTCGAATGTACACGCCGACCCTATAGAACGCCTTCCGCTATGCGGTATAATCACAACGTCGGCTTGAATGCTTTGTTTTGCTTTAGGCACAGGCCATTTGCTTGAGTGCAAATCTCTTCCTCCTTATTATGACTGTAATAGTCAAAAATAAATTGCATTGCTCAACAGAGACCTTTTCATTCCGAATCTTTGCACCGCGAACCTCATTTGGCTTATTGTTTTCATCCGAGCGAGCAAGAGATTAGTTTCAAACATATGTGGGAAAGTACAGTACTCTCACACCGTACTGATCTCCGTGTCAGCCATTTCCAGACCCTCCTTTCAAAAAATACCTGGGATTGAAAGCCTGGACTCTTAAAAGACATGAAACGATGGGGTCTTTGGGGTTGAATGCATTGAGTAGAAGTACGGATTCGGGTGTAAGACAAGACAAAATGAGTATAAGTACTGATTTAACACCCATACATCGCAATGTTTCAGGGTGGGCTGACTGACTCCAAATTCAAGGGCATTGCAATAATCCTGCCAAGATGTAAAATAAAAATGAAATACACAAGGACAGATCCCTGAGGTACTACAATCAAATATTTGTGTTTTGTTTCTACCCAATGTGAGCAAAAGGTCAGCAGACCCTCACTCGGGCCCATCTTCATCGGGCGCAATCAACAGATCTTTCCCTCAAAACTCCCGGAAGCATCCGAAGGCCCGTTTTGGTTTCGAGGTTTGCGGCGGTGGGCGTTCCCTAATGAATCCCAGCGCGGGCGCCCCGCCGACCTCGCGCAAAGCAGAACACAGTGATTCGGAGCCTGGGCCAACCCTGCACAAGACACCGATCGTGATCGGTGCGTATTTGCCCGATTGGAGAGAGAAAACGTGTTGTCGGGGTTGCGATGGAAGATGACTCGGATGCAAGCGCTGCAAGTTACTCGTTAGCGGGCCGTTTGACCTTTCAGATTCATTTAAAATCTTCCTTTGACAACGGTATGCTCTTGGACGGATGATCAAAGGATGCGCGCCACTGGGATTCGCTCTTGGGTAGACGGATTCAATTGAAAGCAGGGGCGGGCCAACTTTTGTGCTCAAGGGCCCGTGGACCACCCCTGCTTTGGATGGTCTCACGTTCCAAAGACAACGCTTTTGACCCCCGAGCAGGGAAACTGCCCATTTGGCCGATTTCCCCACGGGCTTCTAATAATAACTTCCTCCGAGGGTCGTTAGGGAATTTCATCTGGAGGAGATTCCCTTAAAAGCAGAGGAAAGACGCCGTCTGCATGTACAAGCAGCCGACGCGCGTGCTCAGCGGGATTATGGGCCAATTTGTTGAGTGCGAAGAAGAGCGGCCTAGGTAGGAGCCCTCAAAATCCTCCAAATCATCACCCGCTAGCTTAAAAGGGAGGCGTCTTGGGAACGTAGCGAGAATGCTACAACGCTTGATTTCCTCGATACTAAAGTACACCAATTGAGTCGGTACTTGTAGTCCTTCTACTGAAGTCCAGAATGTGAGTCCTTTTGCCACCTGTGCCGATCAGCGTAACGTCGTGACGGTTGATTCTGATCCCTCGACAAGACTCCAGAACTCGTCGCTTTGCTCTCGTGTGCTAGGTGTTAGCTAGCTCTTTTCCCCCACCGTCTTTCATCACAAGCCCTCAGGGGGACCGCGCCGGCCAGGCCTCCCCGATGATCGGGCACGCAGCGGGGAGGTGTCATTGTGGCGAGAGCCACCCACGGCGGTAACACAATTAGGCAAATTGCTCTCTCTGGCGCCAGAGGGGAAGGTTAAGGCCGCCGGATTAATCCAAGCCTTAACTTCACACGGAAAAATGACAGTAGATTCAAAACCTTTGATTTAAGACGATACAGGCTATTCTCAGTCGATATCATATTCAGACTAAGGACACGTATATCAAATGTACAACCCCACCCCCAGCTTTCCCCTCCCAAAAAGAAACCGTGACAACATTTTGGTGCCCTTAAGAAAAATACAGTCATACCTCAGTTTTCGACCATAATCCGTTCCAGAAGGCTGTTCGAAAACCGATTTGTTTGAAAACCGAAACTACGCTCTTTTTAAAAAAAAAATCTTTATTGAACAATGGAACGCTACCCGAAGAAACGTCACTTCCTCGTGTAAAGAAGGCGAGAGGAGTCAAGTGGCGCATTCAAGCGCGCTCAATTTGGTCGAGAACCGATTTTCGGGTCGTAATCCGAGGCATAAAAAAAAAACTCGACATTTTTGGTCGAAAACCGATTTGGTCGAGAACAGAGACATTCGAAAACCGAGGTTTAACTGTACACGATGATATCGAAAAAATACCCCAACTCAAATATACCTCCCATTCGCAGGGGGTGTACAGGAAGCACATTGGACAAATAAGCGCTAATGCTTGCTACAGAGACGAGCTAAAGGATCCCGCAGGTGAGGAAACGTAACGGAATGGTCTGAAACGAGCCAACTGCTGCAGCTGCCCCTAAAAGGCTCCTTATTGATTCTGATGGGCAACAGGTGTGTCTGTGGGGGCAGGGGGGGGGAACGTATTTTATATTTCAAAGACTGAAGTTGGAGAAGTCCCTGATTTTGAGCTCATGGCGCTCGGTATCAAGTCCATCGGCACCTCCAAATAACGCCCGGTATGATGAGGCATCTCGGTGGCGCGGCTTTTTCATTGGCCAGTCGTGCCCTCGCTCTCGTCAGCATCTTCATATCGGCCCAGCTCGTAATTGGCGAGCGCTTCACAGCCGAGCAAACAAAGCCATAGGCGCTTGATTAGTCCCCGGAAGGCTTTGTTGTGTATAATGTTGCTTCTTCCTCTTTTCTTCTCTTTTTTTTTTTTTTTTGTTGTTTTTAATCCAGCATTTGTTCAACCCAGTTCAGTTGTATCAGGTGCCAAAATAATGTTCAAGACAAACAAGTGCTCTAATCTCCTCGCAAAAATCTGCAAACCAAGTTTGATCAACAGCACCCATTCAACCCCGAGAGGGAATGTTGGGAACGTCTTTGAAAACAGCTCTACCGCCGTCGACCACCGGGGCAAACATATGCTCCAGAGCCACGGCGTGTGGGGGGGTGGGGGGGGAAAAAAGAAAAAAAAAAAAAAAAACCTCCCCACAACAATAGCTTTGAACTCAATACGGAACAAACCACTTGTGTGCTCGCCTTCAAAGCTCGCCCACCTCTTTCTGCGGCGAGCGAGCGCAGCAAGAGGAAGAGCGCGATCACATTAGCACAAAGTCAAATCTGCCTTTTGTGAAATGCCAAGCCAATTAGCACATTCTCATTGTGAGCCCCTCTTCCCCAAATCGCGGCTCGTGCATCTTCCGCAACGGATGACGCACACTAAAAGGCACTTTTGCCAGCGGGTTCGGCCCTCCTGCGGCTTCGTTCCGGCGAGGTGGCTGCTGAAAGACGCGCGTTCAACCCAAGCGCGTCGGCCGTGAGCAAAAAAAAAATGGAGTGACCGCGCCAATTTTGCATTCGGGAAAATATCCGTCGTCAGTCCATCCAAATATCCCCGGGGGGGAGGGGGGGGGTGCTTTAAGATGAGCTGAGAGTGACGCTTCTGCCATTCAAGGTGTCGAGTTGACTGTAGGTTGCTGCCGAATTGTTTGGCGCAAAACCCAAGCGCTCAAGATGAGCTTTTCGTCTCGAAAAGAACCCGATCTCCCTTTGTGGATGATTTCGGTTTTCCCCAGCCATTTTCCACACGACGGTATCGGTTCTCCTGCCCATTTTATGCCAGGGCCGCGCTTGGCGAATCCCCAAAGTCGCGGTAAACAATCCAACATTTCTCCCGTTCACAATTAAAAAGAATGGAGATGGGAATTATTTTTAGAGGTGTCTCTTTGTTCCTGCTTTTGCATTTCACAGTTCAAGACGATTTATCTAACCGCGGCGCTGCGTGAGTGTGCGCGCGCGCTCTGTGGCCCGCAGCTATTTTCCACATGGGCGACCGTGAAGTCATATTGACACTAAACATATGGTCGGCCCCCTTTGGAGATATACTTGTAGCCTCCCCGCGTTTCACTTGTCTTAATGAATAATACCGTGGTGGATTCTGGCATCTGGAATCAGTGAAATTTTTCAACGGCACCAACGAGCACGAATTACTTTGCCGCGTTTTGACACGGTGCGGCGGCGGAAGACAATGCTTGAGAATTTCATTTTCACATTGCATGGATGAGGATGGCCAAGTCATTTTCTATCGCCCCTGGTGGCAAAGGCCTCCTCTGCTGACCTACATTCACAAGCTAAATTCTTCCATTTGTTGCGTGGAATTGGATGAAGTTATTCCCAACAGCGTATTCTCTGCACTGCCTTCAGTGTGTGCGGGTGTGTGTGTGTGTGTGTGTGTGTGTGTGTGTGTGTGTGTGTGGATGTTAGATCCCCGAATAAGTGCAACTGTAGTCACAGTCACAAGCTGCTGGGAGATTTGTCTTCTCTCCTTTACTTTTCATGTTTTTGTCTGTCATTTTCTTTCTAATCTCCCTGGACCACTCCTGCCTTCGCTTCCTCTGGTCCATGCTTAGTGTGGTACACGCCAGCTCACTAAAAACGGGGCAGTGACTTCTTGTCACCCCTTAAATAGGCTGACTCACTGATTCAGTTTGAAGACGTATTGATAATGCGCAGCATCCGACACTGGTTTCATGCAAAATGAGAGGGGCGTGTCTATGAAATCGGAGAGGATGTCCGTGTCCGTTTTGAGTCAAGTGCAGGACACAAACGTTGTCGGGTTCTGATAAAATCAGAAACAATAAGCACTCAGCTTCAGCGTAACATTTAAACGGGATCTAAAAGTGTCATATTTTCGACAGTACACATATCACGATATTTTTGATGTTGAATTTCATCCTAGCATGTGAATTTGACGCAAAATCGGAAATGAATCACACAGGAAACCCCCGGCCGGGATGGGCAAACTCCGCCAAAGGTTCGAAAAGAATTCTCCTCATTTAATAAGTGCGGCTTCAAATTCAAGTCAGCGAAGGCGTCCCGTTGCCTTGCCCTCCCAAAGTCAGGCGTCAACGTCGGACACCGCGCTCGCCATATGCTTCTGGTCATCGGAACCCGTCGACCCGATGACATCGACAATAAGTCCATCTTGCGGCGTACGTCACCTGATCAATGGCGGGAAGCGAAAGTTGCGCGGGGCAAGTTGGGATGGACGTAAAGGTGTCGGCGAGGTGGCAGGCCAGATGGTCACGTGAAGCCAAAGTCACTTTCCTGAGTGGGGCTCTCGTCGCCTTCTTGCCGAGACTGTCCGTCCAAAAACGCTGAATCGGCGCTCCCGTCCGAAGGTCACCTTGCACCGACTTTGGTGGGGTGAGGATTTATTTCTTGGGGCTGGGAGTGTTTTAAGGCGGAGCGATTGAAATGCCAGGAAGCAGGAAGAATCAAAGGCCGTATTTGCACGCAAGTATTCCCCTTCGTGTTTTTGATTTGTTGGCTTTGAGTCAGAAACATTAAAGTAAAAAGCCCCCCGTAGGCTGAGCCACTCGTATGAGCTTCCAGCGTGGTATCAGCTCATCTTTCCAGAAATATACTCTTGCAGATTTCTCCAGCCTGACATTTCTCTCCGGTATGTTTTGACTGACAGATTGGGAGTCTGCTTTTGGAGGTTTTTTAAGGTTGGCGGAGACAGACTGTCTCGGCTCAATTTGATAATATTTCTGGAAGTTTGTCGGGAGATAATGACTTGGAAACTTGAGAAACAGCACACCGGCGCTCCGTTATTGCGTGCGGACTGTTGTTGTTGTTTTATGGGCAAAAATGGGGTGCGGCACTTAGCGGCAATTAAGCGAAATATCGGCATTTTCCCTCCCTTGCGATCAAAGTCAGGGAGGTCCAATTCTCTGATATCTGGAAAAGATTGCGAGGAATTATCCCATGGTGTGCGGGTGTGTTCAGAGGGATTTGCTCTTCCCCAATCTAATCCTAAACATAACCCTCCAAAGCAGTCCCTCGAACCCGAAATCTGTAAAGAACCACTCGTTCAAACTCTTGGATATTTGTGCTCAACATTGAGTTACGTTGGACTCTGGATGATGACGTAAATAAAACCGCCAGTCAGCAAGAGTCGCTCAGTCTCGGTACTCCTTCACCATCGTCGTTTTGTGCGCGTTGGTCATTTTGAGTCCGCCGCACACGCTCAGAGCATTAAGCGGAGTGTTTCAAGATCTGTGAAGACGTTCAAATCGGGACGCGTGGACGCATCTTTTCCGCACACCAAAGTCCCGCTCCGAGTCATGCCAGCCACAAAACGAGCGGACGGATATTGATGACGGCGCAATACCAGTTGGGTGTAATTAATGCCCAGGTTCGACGGGAAGGACATTGACGGCAGCCTGGGCCATTTATCACCAGCGGGCTTGCTCATTCCAACCCGATCGAGCCCTTGGAGGAGCGAGCCGGCTGAGCAGAATCTTATGAAGACAAGACCGGAAAGCCAAACGGTCGGTCCGGGCTCCTGTCCGCCTTCGATTTTCTTCTCCACGTGTAACGTTGGGAGGGGGGCCTGGGATGGAAGCGCACGGATCGGCCAGATGAGTGAGCGAACGTGGCCTGAAGGAAGTCCGTCTCATCAGTAGATGAAGAAGCTCCTGAGGACATTTTTTTCCCCCATTGGCCATCGGTGTGCCTTCAAGACAAACACTTGCACTCCGCACATAACGTCACGTCTGCCAAAAAGAGAACACCGGCTCAGCCAACGGGGAAAGCAACAGGAAGCTTACGCTTCAAGGTTTTGTTGGGAACAAAGGCCAACAATTTTGGAGATGGTGACGGATGCCATTTCAAAGACCAACAGGCAGTCGTTGGTGTGCGGCTTTTAATTGTTCGTCGTGGATGATGAATTCCAAACACACGCAACCGTCTCTTCAGAAACACACTTTGCTTCGTTGAGTCTTGCTGGACTGTTGTGGAAATGAGCGCTTCTTTGCAAAGTCTCAGAGAACGAGCTCTTGAGGAGTCCTGAGCCCGATGCCGCGGAAGAGGAGATGTCACTGAAAAGCGGCGCTTTTACGTTTTTACATCGTCAAGTCTGTGATGTTTCTGCTTCCATCAGCAGACGACTGGAGGAGACCTTTCTCGGTGTCCGCCGCATCCCCAACTTTCTGCCCCCTGGAGGGCCACGTCTGTCTGTTTTCACCCCCGCATGTACTCGGTGTCCGCCGCATCCCCAACTTTCTGCCCCTGGAGGGCCACGTCTGTCTGTTTTCACCCCCGCGTGGACTCGCGAGGAGCTGTCACCCCGCGCTCGGCGTTCAGGCTCTCAGTGTTGGTCCTCGGCGACGGGGCGGGTGGCAACAGTTGCGAGATTGGCCGGCGTTCGCACGCAAATTTGCGGGTGGGCTGCCACGGCCTCCGCCTGCGTCGAGCCGATTGGCACGGCAGTGGTGGGAGCAGACGCTAATCTGGAGTGCCAGGTTGGAGGCCTCGCACGGGCTGCCGTCGCTTCCGCGGATGAACACGTTTCTCTCTCTCTCTCTCTGCGAGTGACGCAAGCCGGCGTTTGCCGTCAGAATCGCCGTCGCTGATGTTCAGTCACAAAAAATCCATGCGGGCTCAGGACAAACTTAGTCGTAAAATGCACCGGCCTTGATACTCAAGTACATTACGAGTACCTGATAAAAAAAAATCTGTTTGAGTGCAGTAACCAAGTCTTTGAAATGAATTACTTTCCCACCACCGGTAACGTTGGGCGCACGAACATTTGTTTTGTTGTTGCCAAGACAGGCCGCCCGCTGGGATTTCGACTGTTCAGCGTCATCAAATCCCCGCGGGCTCATGACTGGTACGTTGCTGCATTACCGCCGGTGCCCCCCCCC
>NW_017808403.1:1384698-1390039 GCF_001891065.2 Hippocampus comes
CCCGTGTTTGTGTGTGAGGGGCTCATTAGTGCAACACACTTCCTCACTTAGGGAGGAAGGCAGCCAGCAGAGGTTTTTCGCGGAGGGTCAGGAAGCGCCGGCGCGCACCGGATCCGCGCCGAAACGACATGTAAACAACTCGGCCACGGGGATCGTACGCCTTCACCCCTTCGAGTGCACCGCGAGATGAAAGCACAGATGAAGATGAAGATACATTTCCATGTCTCTGTCACATTCGCTATGTACTGGAATTGCAAACCTGTGACGCAACGAAGCAGAACTAAAATATAATCTGTAATCATACATAAGTTTTTGGGAATATGGATGCCTCCTTCCAAAAATACACATTCAAAAAAACAAAACAAAACAACATGAACTTTGCACTGTACTACACCCTCAGATCACCTCTTGGGTTCTCAGTACAGCAGTCGTAGTTGATCTTTTGCAGAGAAAAAAAAAAAATCAACACGTGTGTGTGTGTGTGTGTGTGTGTGTGAGACAAAAGTATTGTTCTACGCAGTCGGCACGGTGGTCGGTTGGTTTGCACATCAGCCTCACAGTGCAGAAGTCGTAGGGTTCGATTCCGGGCTCCGGCCTTCCTGCGTGGAGTTTGCATGTTGTTCCCGTGCTCGCGTGGCTTTTCTCCGGGTACTCGGGTTTCCTCCCACATTCCAAAAAACAAAGTCCATGGCAAGCAAACGGAACACTCAAAAATATTGTTCCGAGGTGTGATTGTGAGCACCAATAGTGAGTTGTCGATGTGCGCCCTGCGATTGGCCGGCAATCACCGTTCCGGGTGGACCACCACCATTTTTTTTTTTTTTTCCCTTCTTTCAGTCTATTTACAATTTTAATCCACCTGCGCTGTAAGGTTGCTTTGCAAATTCGGTGTCCGCATGCGGTTGGTTTCAAAGATCACAGGGGGATCAATAATATGTTTGTTTATGTATGAGCACATGTTCACGTCGGATGTTCTGTCTCATCGAGGGAATCGGCGTAGATAGAAAGCCGTGTCGTTCTATTAGCAGAATTAAATCGTAAAATACTAATGGTGCATTGCGCTTGGCTTCGCCTCCGGCCCTGGCTTTGCCACGCCAAACATAGACCGAGGCGCTCACCGATAATCATGGGCGGCCCACAGGAAGGGAATGCAAGCGTCATGGTCGAAGTAGCGCAGGTGTGCAAATGCCCTCCGGGCCAAGAGGCTGAAAGACGTTTCATCCCGGGCGCGCTTTTGTTCTTGCAACATTTGGACCTCTTTGTTTATCGCCGGTCTACTTTGGGCTTTTCTTCTCTTAAGCTCCCCCTACGGGTGAAAGGGGTAATGACACTTGGGCAGTCCCCATTGGTGGCAGTATCGTTTATGCCGCCATTCTTGTGATCTTCCTGACGCCTGCCACCAGCTGTTTCTGTGCTGTAATTGTATTTCAGTCGGATTCAGTCACTGTTTTATTCATTCAAGAAACAAAACATCCTTTGTATTCATTGGCCCAACATTCATAACATTCAAATGAATTCTAATTTGTCTTAATTCCCCACTCCACTCGTCTGCTTAAAAATCCGCTACCCGCTGCTTCTTCCTGCAATTCACAATGCTTCACAAGACGGGAAAGTGAGCGGCATTTGCATCAGGGCAACAGCAGATTTCTTCAAGGCGGTGTCTTTGCGCCTGGTTGCAATTGGTCATTCGCCAATTTGCTACTGAAATGTCCATGCGGCGATGACCGGGCCCTCTCGTGGCTAAATCGGACCATCTCATTTTGAGGCCGTTTGTCAACGTACTAGGCTTGGGGTTCACTCAAAATGGCTGACTTCCTGTTTGGTTTTAGTTGCTGGTGGGTGAACAGTATGTACTTGTCTCAACTGGTCCATGACCCCAAAAAGGTTTTGCGGACCCCTGCAATAAATGGCAGCTCTGAACCAGAATGGCTGACTTCTTTTTCTGTTTTGGACATGGTTTCTTCTAGCCCTAAACCTTCCCAACTCTCACCATTATCCTGGCCTGAGGTTTGCGTGTTCTCCCCGTGCCTGCGTGGGTTTTTTCCTCCGGGTACTCCGGTTTCCTCCCACATTCCAAAAAACATGCATGGCAGGTGAACGGAGTGCTCAAAATTGTCCCTCGGTGTGAATGTGGGCGTGACCGGTTGTATGTCTCTGTGTGCCCTGCGATGGGCTGGCGAACGATTCCGGGTGTCCTCCACCTCCTGCCCGAAGACAGCAAGGCCCGCGACCTTCGTCAGGTTAAGCGGATTGGAAAGCGGATAGATGGATGGATGGGTGCGTACGTTTTAGCGTTGTCTCAAAGAGCTTTCCCATCATTGCGCATTTCCGATGACAGAAACGTGCCGTATGGTGTTGCGACTGACCGGCGGCGGATGCACCTTGAAGCCAAAATGCACAAATGAAGGTTTAACCATGTTATATTTTAATTTTCCCAGGGACAAAAATGACAAGCGATTTATTTACACAAACCTGTACAAAAGCAAATTAACTTACATAAAATATCTCATAAATAGAAGTGGACTTGCTTTCAACACACGTTGCCATGTTCAGCTAAGCTGCGTGCATAGTGACTCAAAGTTCACGACGAGAAGTCAGATTTCCTCGATTTCTATGTCAAACATCCACGTCGCAGGACAAATAGCGATGCTTAATATTACAAATCTGGTTACAGGTTGCGGCGGATTCTCGAGGCTTCGCGCCTCGGGCGGCGTTGGAGTGGAATCGCACGTTGACCGTTTGGATCTGTCGCCTCCCCGTCCGCCCTCAAATAAGAGCGGTTGAATGTCTCCAAGCAATTGTTTTGTTGTTTTGTTTTTTTTTTCTACTGAGCATTCTATGCCTCTATATTCAATCCTAGCGCTTGTTTCATGCAAAGAACTTCCCATGTCTCACACTCGCTTGGCAATTTAGCTCAAATTTCACCGAGGTGGTTCCCAAATCAACGGACAAATCTGTCGGAGCCGCTCTGATTTCAGATGCGGCCGATAAATTGCGGAGCGCGGCGAAAAACCCGTGACACATTCGTTTTATGATCGTTACCCACAAGCAAGTTTTGCAACGGAACCCGCAAATCGCGCAGCATTGCGCGACATCAGGAAGGGAAAGTTCAACACGGGACCGAAGCCCAGTTCAAGTTTGGCTCACCGACACCCGACTGGCGAATAGTTCCAGGAAGGTGCGGAAACGCGTCCCCCTCGGTCCGTCCCATGCCAACGTTGAATCATACCGACTGGGATAAAAAGGCACAATTGCAATTTTGCATTCACTCGATCCTTTTTTTTTTTTTTTTCAAGGACAATACAGTATACAAAGTGGCACCAGAAAAAAAACGAAACCAAAAAAAGAAAGGTCATAATACAGAGTACAATTTCATGATCATCTCTACAATTTCAGCTGTCGTAAACAAAATGGTGAAAATGAAAATCGGTTGTTCAAACAACGGGGAGAATTTAGTGCCCTTGTGTGATAAGATGGACCGATGTACTAAGTTGGACTACGTGGCTAATGTTTCATTAGTTCGAAAGTCAGCAAGCAACAAGGTGGAAGCCAATGTTACAGGGGTACTTTTTATACATTTTGTTTTGTCGTTTTTTTCTTTTTCTTCTTCTTCTTCTTCTTCTTCCTTCTCGTTAAGCGAAGTAAGTTCCATAAAGCGTGCAGTAAAAAAGTAGATATTCATGTGTACAATTGCTAAGTATAAGGAGCGCTGTCTTTCCGACGACGGGGAGTACTTACAGACTATAAAGAGCCCCCCCCCACAAAAAAGATGCAGAAATTGCAACTCCACTCGTTCAATGGACAAACACCTTGTGGAATGTTTTAAGTTCAGCTTCTGGCGTCCAACGCAAAGGATCAAAGCGTAAAGTTGATTGTTTCCCGTTTACTTGAGCTGATTCTTACATTCACGCCCCCCCCTCCCCCTCCCCCCCAAAAAAAAATGTCACGGACTCCGCAGAGCCGCATTCTCGTGCTGATTTGGACCTTTGCGTGTGCGTCACCTTTGAGTGCTTGGGCGAGGAATCGTTAAAGAAAAAAAAAAATTATATATATATATATATATATAAATCTCATGATTGATTGATGGTAAATGTTTACATTATGATATTTATTGCTCAATCTATCCCACGATGAAGTATAAGCTCGTTTTCGAAAACAGGACGCCATCGTGAAGCAATTGCTGTACTACGAACAGCGTCTCCTATACACGCGCGCGTCATGCCCGTACACACGCCGCGTTTTTTTTTTTTTTCTATTATTCATTTTCATCTCCACTCAGTTGCTGATATATTGTTAAAATCACGAATTGGGCTCGCCGCACGACAACGGCTAACGGTGCGCAGTCTGCGGCCCGGATGTCGCGCTTCACGACGGGGCTTGGCCCCGCCCCCTCAAAAGCATCGCCCCAAGTGGTTCTGTACAATTTTTCATGTCGCCGTCCGTACGGTGACATGACTCGTGCCAAAAGAGTTTGGCGGAAAAGACGCGCGGCGCGCTATGTTTGAAAGCTCAGTCTTTGCCAACGTCTCCTTTCGTGTGGTCTTCGAGTCCGCAAACGCTCCAATGATCGGGACCCAGATCCAGGATATCGTTGCAGTAAGCTCCAAAAGAATATAACGGTCCGAACCCAGATACTCTCCGAAGCAAAGTTGGCCAGTCTTTTAGAAAAAAAAAGTCTCACTCCCCCCCCCACCCCTTTTTTTTTTTTCCTTTTTTTGTTTTTAGTCTCAATGTGTGTGTGATGGATGTGGATGCATGCATGGACTGTTGCGCTCGCCTGTCAAATAAATCGCTTCATCTACAGCTGGACTAGCGTGTTGCAAGAGCCCAACTCGCCAGATTGACATCCCAGTCGTAGCGCTTTAAAAAAAAAAAAAAAAAAAAAAAATGGCCACCTTCTTTGTGAAAGTCTTTGGAGTCCGACTTCATTCGGTGCAAAGGGGGGCGGTGAAAATAATGAGGGCCGTAAACCGAAGTAGCGTTCTCCTTGCCGCCAATTTCCGGTCCGGGGGGGCGGCGTCGGCTTTACAGGTACACCTCCCGCCGCGTCAGGGTACCACAGGAGCTGGGCTTGTACTCCCCGGCGGGCGCCATCGGGATCTCCTCGGTGGGGCGGCCCAGCGTCTCCTCTCCGCCGCCGGGCGAGCCGTACGGAGGTGAACCGTAAGACGGCGAGCCGAAGGCATCGTAGGAGGAGGAAGAGGAGGCCATCTTCTTACTAAGTAGGTTGCGATTGCGGTCGCCCAACATGTGGCCGGAGGCGGGGTCTCCGTTGGCCATGGCGGCCATGGCCAGGGTCTCTTGGCTGCCGGGCTGCTCTTGGCTGCTGCCGCCGCTGCCG
>NW_017808403.1:1391282-1395434 GCF_001891065.2 Hippocampus comes
GAGGGGGGGTTGGGTGGGATGGGATGGGGGGGATTGAGGTTGTAAAATGAACGACTGAAGACTTGCGTTGGAGTTTTGCTGATGTCTGCTTCGTCGTGCTTGAGCGCGCGAGGGTGTTTTCGGAGAGCGTAGGGCCCTCCTCCTTATCTGGTGATTGACAGCTGGCGATCGCCGCTTGATCGAAGTCACTGGACAGATTTGTGCGGCTCAAGCGGGCCCGGTATTCTCTTTAATCCGCTGATTAGGGTTTGAACCAATTACCCGCCTTAAGCGACGGCCTCGAGATTAGCTCTTGTACCGGACGTACGCCGAAGGGAGTCGGATGTGATGCATCGCCGCCCGAGCGGACACGTCATATCGATGGATGTTTTGTTTTTGTTTTTTTTTTGTTTTTTTCGTTCGTGATGTTGATGTCATTTGGTCATGAAAGGATGCATGGGGAACTCAAACTCAAGCAGCGACGGGGAGTGCAAAGCAAGCCAAGCATGCCTCTGCCCAAAACAAAACAGTTGGTGGCGTGGCTTACTTTTAATGCTCTTTTTCTCCTGTAAAAGAAAGAAGACACAACAGAAATCACTCCTTCTGTTTGTCACATCGAATGCGCCGCATTGATGAGAGCAGGCGTGGCTACCCAAGCGATGCACGAGACACATGACTGAGATCGCGCAAGGGGAAGGTCCAAAAAAAAAAAGGAAGCGGCGCTCTTGCCTTTCTCTTTTTCGAGTGCCATTCTGTCGCTCCGCTAGAACCGACTAAAGGCTTGTTGACCAAGCATCGCTCGTCGACATGGAGCCAAAACCTCGGGGAAATCTCTTTTATCATCAGCGGATCCGACGCACGTCTTCATCGATTCAAAGTAGCTGAGTGAGCCAAAGTCAAGGCGGGAGAAGGCGGGAGATGGAATGCTATGACGTCATGGATCGTGGCGTGACTCCCCCCCCATACACACACACCACACATACACACACACACACATGCGCACACTTCTGCCAGCTTCGCAAAGTCATCCATCACGGAGACAAGCGGACACTGATTGTCCCGCTCATTTAAGACAACAGTCGAGTCGCTGGCCAACCCGCAATTCAAGGTGGTACGCTCAAGACCACGCTGTGAGTGACTGCTCATCCAATTGACTACACCCCCCCTGCAAAAAAAAAAAAAAAAATCTGTCTATATAGATGTGTGTGTGTATATATATATATTTATGCAGGCATTAATAAAATCCACCAGTAAGTGGTTGTTTAATTTGTTTAATAGATGCCACAGATGGTCTAAATCAGGGGTGTCAAACTCTCGGGCCACATTTTAGTTCCCGTTTCCCTTGGAGAGCCGTTCTGACTGAAACCAAAGAAGAAAAGTCAATAATAACGGTTTATTTCAACTATTGTTTAAGTTACTGTAATGAGGGGTTTGGTTACAAGAAAATGCTTTCAAAATTTCTCTTATTTGTGATGTATTAGAATTGTAAATTCTGTGAGAGATTTTAGCAAGCATCATGGAAGTTGACATGTTTGATTTGCTTTCGCGGGCCGCAAAAAATGATCTGGCGGGCCAGATGTGGCCCCCGGGCCTTGACTTTGACGCCTGTGGTCTAAATGGAGATCCTCAACACGTAACAACCATACGATGGCGGCGAAGCACAACTATTGTCCAAATTAATCAGCTCAATTCATTTCAACCTCCTTCCTTGACACCAAAGCAAGACTTTTCTGCAAGTAAATCAAAGAAAATTCCGAGCCGTGAATAAGCGGGGGTTAACCGTACACGGCAAGCCTCTGGAGTATTGTGACAGCATTATGGGATGTCTCGACTGGCTCTTGTGCTCGACTAGATGTGCAAATACCGACATGTAGATGCACGTAAAGAACGAGGGCTGACGGCGGAGATGCGTTCCGCCATTGGCGCTCATCCGGAACGGACGCTCACCAAGTTGGATACTCATTCCAATTCCAGAAAATATCAATGGGAAAAGCGCGTTCTTGGCCATGATGACGTATTCTGACATCAAGCCAAAGTCGATCACTGACGGTAGTGCAGTCATTTTACGGGGAGTTATTGAATGTCGTGCCTTGGATGTATTTTTCATTTACTGTAAAAAATACGGCGGCAACTGCGCTAATGGTGCCTCCGTGCTCTCCTCCCGGGCCATTTGTGACCTCAAATCACATACGGGGAACTGGGCAAATTGAGGAGGCTTAGAATGTTCAAGTGGATGGATCTTCAAGGCCGCCGCTTCCATCAGGAGCGCATTCAATAATCGGGACACGGCAAACAATGTCGGAGAAAAGCCCTGAGAGGACTCGCATTGCAGAAAGTGCTCTTTTGTCACAGGCACAATCAAGCTCTCTGAGAGACACAAGGCTCACTGCACCACTAAAAAAGACACGCAAAGGACGGCCGGGGCCTTTCTCTTCCAGGTTTGAGCCCCGGGGGCCTTATTTGCTCGCCGGAGATCGCTCCGGGAGGAGGAGGGCTCTCAGCCGAGGGGAGGCGCTAAATTCATAATGGCCTACAACACGGCCCATTTGCCCTGCTTCCGTTCACAAACCGAAACCGGGAGGAGGCTGTGATGGTGGACAGGAGGAGGATGGCTTGAAACCCTCCTTGTCACAAGCGCAACGTGTTTTGTTTTGTTTTTTTTGCCTGTTTTTCGGCTGCGCCGGAAGCAAAAACGCGGAGAAACCCTCCTTGTCACAAGCGCAACGTTTTTTTTTTTTTGTTTTTTTTTTTTTTTCCTGTTTTTCGGCTGCGCCGGAAGCAAAAACGCGGAGGCCATCGAATGAATATGACAGTCGAAGCCTTTGCTCGTGGCGAGCGTCTTTTATCGCAGCGGTCCGGCCGTTGGTGAAGGGGACACGAGAAATGCAGGGCGACACCGCGAGGACGGAGGGAAGAAGAATTAAAGGAGAGTGACAATGCCGCCAAGTGCAGCGAGGTCAGAGCCCGCGAGAGGCGGAGCGGCAGATTGAGCCGAGAAGACAGCGCGGGGCTGCCTCTGGGCCGTCATCGGCCAAACGCGCTGCCAAAAGATTGTCGCCGAGACAGCGTTCGAGGAGGAAGGAGCGCTAACGGGGGCGCTCCGGCTTTGACGAGACATGGCGCTCCGCGGCCGCCGCATCCTGCCGTGTTCCCAAACGCGTTCTCGTACGTGGGCTTATCAATCCATCGACTCGTCGTAGACGGTTGGAGATTTCGCTCGACGAATACAACAAAGTCCTGTTTTTTTGGGGCGACGTCATTTTTTTCGCTTTCACTCGACCAACACGAAGTGTTGCTTTGTTTTATTCATCGCGGACACAAACGATGTAAAAAGCTACTTTGGAAAGCGGAGTGTCACTTTTGGCAAGCCGTGGGCTTTTGCTGGCACGTTGGGGCACTGCGGAATACGCAGAGAGTCGAAAGAAGCAGTGAGCTTTTCAGATTTGATTCAACAATAAAAAAAAAAAAAAGAAAAACAGCTGAATCGGTGTGTTTGTCAAGAACGGCGCCGCACAACCAAGTGCGGTCTTTTGGGCCAGATCATTCGATTTACGACAACCCAATTCCCAAGAAAGCTTACACACACTTTTACCTCCAAATGTAATTCACACGCCTCCACGCGTTTCGGATTTAAGGGCAAGGAGTAATCGCGGGCCGAGTGGCGTGGACACGGCACGAGAAGCGGCCTTGTTGTGAACAAAGCTTGGGAAACGATTGCCTCGAAGCGCTCGTCAAAGGCCGTTGTGCTCAGATGGAGGATCTATTTGACGCCGCGGAGCAATCGGCGGCGAGATGACAGCGTACGTCGCCGCGCGTCGTGCGGATGACTTCAAGCCGCCGAGAGAGTCCGATGTAATATTTATCCTGCAACTGCCGCGAATTGAAGAGAGCGGAAAACAGGCGGGCGCGCGTCGGCGGCGCAACAGGGAACGGCCCCGCCCCCCTGTTGCCAAGAAAGCCCGGGAAACGGGGGGCCGGCAAGAAGAGGAAGAAAGAACGACACTTAAGGGAGCAGAGAGCAAATTGGGGACTAAATTAATAAGAGCCCGACAGCGGCTTCAGACCATTTACATTAAAAGAGCTAAATTGAGCCCCCCCCCACCCCCCTGCCTCCCACACGAGACATTTGTCAGAGACTTCAAGGGGTGACGGCAGACAGGCGTCGGGAACGCC
>NW_017808403.1:1397692-1399596 GCF_001891065.2 Hippocampus comes
GCAAATACCGACATGTAGATGCACGTAAAGAACGAGGGCTGACGGCGGAGATGCGTTCCGCCATTGGCGCTCATCCGGAACGGACGCTCACCAAGTTGGATACTCATTCCAATTCCAGAAAATATCAATGGGAAAAGCGCGTTCTTGGCCATGATGACGTATTCTGACATCAAGCCAAAGTCGATCACTGACGGTAGTGCAGTCATTTTACGGGGAGTTATTGAATGTCGTGCCTTGGATGTATTTTTCATTTACTGTAAAAAAACACGGCGGAAACTGCGCTAATGGTGCCGCCGTGCTCTCCTCCCGGGCCATTTGTGACCTCAAATCACATACGGGGAACTGGGCAAATTGAGGAGGCTTAGAATGTTCAAGTGGATGGATCTTCAAGGCCGCCGCTTCCATCAGGAGCGCATTCAATAATCGGGACACGGCAAACAATGTCGGAGAAAAGCCCTGAGAGGACTCGCATTGCAGAAAGTGCTCTTTTGTCACAGGCACAATCAAGCTCTCTGAGAGACACAAGGCTCACTGCACCACTAAAAAAGACACGCAAAGGACGGCCGGGGCCTTTCTCTTCCAGGTTTGAGCCCTGGGGGCCTTATTTGCTCGCCGGAGATCGCTCCGGGAGGAGGAGGGCTCTCAGCCGAGGGGAGGCGCTAAATTCATAATGGCCTACAACACGGCCCATTTGCCCTGCTTCCGTTCACAAACCGAAACCGGGAGGGGGCTGTGATGGTGGACAGGAGGAGGATGGCTTTAAACCCTCCTTGTCACAAGCGCAACGTGTTTTGTTTTGTTTTTTTTGCCTGTTTTTCGGCTGCGCCGGAAGCAAAAACGCGGAGGCCATCGAATGAATATGACAGTAGAAGCCTTTGCTCGTGGCGAGCATCTTTTATCGCAGCGGTCCGGCCGTCGGTGAAGGGGACACGAGAAATGCAGGGCGACACCGCGAGGACGGAGGGAAGAAGAATTAAAGGAGAGTGACAATGCCGCCAAGTGCAGCGAGGTCAGAGCCCGCGAGAGGCGGAGCGGCAGATTGAGCCGAGAAGACAGCGCGGGGCTGCCTCTGGGCCGTCATCGGCCAAACGCGCTGCCAAAAGATTGTCGCCGAGACAGCGTTCGAGGAGGAAGGAGCGCTAACGGGGGCGCTCCGGCTTTGACGAGACATGGCGCTCCGCGGCCGCCGCATCCTGCCGTGTTCCCAAACGCGTTCTCGTACGTGGGCTTATCAATCCATCGACTCGTCGTAGACGGTTGGAGATTTCGCTCGACGAATACAACAAAGTCCTGTTTTTTTGGGGCGACGTCATTTTTTTCGCTTTCACTCGACCAACACGACGTGTTGCTTTGTTTTATTCATCGCGGACACAAACGATGTAAAAAGCTACTTTGGAAAGCCGAGTGTCACTTTTGGCAAGCCGTGGGCTTTTGCTGGCACGTTGGGGCACTGCGGAATACGCAGAGAGTCGAAAGAAGCAGTGAGCTTTTCAGATTTGATTCAACAATAAAAAAAAAAAAAAGAAAAACAGCTGAATCGGTGTGTTTGTCAAGAACGGCGCCGCACAACCAAGTGCGGTCTTTTGGGCCAGATCATTCGATTTACGACAACCCAATTCCCAAGAAAGCTTACACACACTTTTACCTCCAAATGTAATTCACACGCCTCCACGCGTTTCGGATTTAAGGGCAAGGAGTAATCGCGGGCCGAGTGGCGTGGACACGGCACGAGAAGCGGCCTTGTTGTGAACAAAGCTTGGGAAACGATTGCCTCGAAGCGCTCGTCAAAGGCCGTTGTGCTCAGATGGAGGATCTATTTGACGCCGCGGAGCAATCGGCGGCGAGATGACAGCGTACGTCGCCGCGCGTCGTGCGGATGCATTCAAGCCGCCGAGAGCGTCCGA
>NW_017808403.1:1399626-1400265 GCF_001891065.2 Hippocampus comes
AAAGAGCTAAATTGAGCCCCCCCCCACCCCCCTGCCTCCCACACGAGACATTTGTCAGAGACTTCAAGGGGTGACGGCAGACAGGCGTCGGGAACGCCACGGCGCTGCGGGGAGACGTGAACAAAAAAGCCACTCCTGGGGAGTGCTGACCTTTTGGAAAGCGTACCCCGAGCAACCCACTTAATTGACAATCTTCACGCCGGTGTCGGAATTTACCCCCCTGCCTCCCACACGAGACATTTGTCAGAGACTTCAAGGGGTGACGGCAGACAGGCGTCGGGAACGCCACGGCGCTGCGGGGAGACGTGAACAAAAAAGCCACTCCTGGGGAGTGCTGACCTTTTGGAAAGCGTACCCCGAGCAACCCACTTAATTGACAATCTTCACGCCGGTGTCGGAATTTCGTGTCTTTCTGCGTCTGTTGCGGTCTATTGTCCATTGCCCGATTGCCGCCGGAATGGCGTCCTCTTCCCCGGCGGGAGCCGGGTACGCGCATACCAAATGAACGTCTGAACTGAGATGCGGGAAAAAAAATTGCCAAATTGTCGTGACTTTCAAACTTGCCCGTGTGGCACGATGGCTGTCGTCGTACCAAGATTGACCCGCGTGAGGCAGCACGTTGCTACGCGCCCCCCCCCC
>NW_017808403.1:1400283-1407406 GCF_001891065.2 Hippocampus comes
CCAGACGGTCGCAAAGTACACTGAAGAAGGGCGGAAGGCAAAGAGGAAGTGGAAGGAAATGGCAAACTCGAGTCCTGAGCAGTTGCGATCGTTTCAGAGACCGTCGGGCCTTTGTTGACTTTGATCACACGAGAGGGAAAATCCTCAAATCAGGGCCTATTTGTCGGGAAGCGTCGCTTCTACGGCGTCGAAAGAATCACTCGGATCTCAAGTCCGACCGCAAAACGCGCCGGACGGGGCCAAAGAAAAACGAAAAAGAGAAGGTGAGACGCCTCCTCAAACACCTCTCGTGTTTATCCTGAGACGTTTTCATTGCGAAGCCTCATCTGAGAGTCGCATTGGTTAACCGACATCCTTGAACTTTGCAATACGAGAGCATCTTGTTGTTGCCAGCCACAGACAATAAGACGCACTTTCATTTGCGAAGACAAACACAATATGCGTGAAAGGGCAGCGGGTGTTGAGAAAAATGGTAGGGCTTTTTTTTTTTTTTTTTTTTTTTTTTTCTGCGCTACTCTTCAGCTTGCGTGTGCGCGTTTGTGCAAATGACTCTCCAAAGGTGCTCTCGTCAGAAAAGACAATGTCGCCGCGCCTCTTCCCCCCCCCCCATTGGGCTTATCACCCTTGCCCAGGTTCTCTCTCGCACAATAGCCGCTTTGGTGGTGCCAAATGGTTATTTGTCAAAACTATCATTTCTATTAAAGCGCCCCTTTGAAAATGAACTAAAAAAAAACGATTGTGCTTTTTTTTTTTAGCTCGTCTTGCGGTAGAAGTCATTTGAGTCAATGATGAGTCATGAGAAAAAAATGTGATCCGCCATGTGTGACATCGGCGGGATCACTCAATGTCAAGATGTCATGCGGCGAGAACGAAGGAGCCACGATGAGTGCCGCGTGATGAGTTCCGTTCATTAAGGCATTCATTCTTTACAAGGAGGCCGTAAACCGCGGGCCCGGTCAATGCCACAGAGGTGCCGATCAACCCCAGCAAAATTGTTTTTGAGGTTAACAATGAGCTGGGAAATGTGTCTTTGCTCGGTTCTTTTCTGTTTTTCCGCGCAGCGTATTTGAGCTTGGAACGCTCGCCTGATCAGATCTTGTCATGAGGTGACACTTGCCCCCGGGTAACCTAAAAAGTGATCACACGGGCGCTCCCTCAAGGAATGACGCTAAACGGAGGAAGTTGAAAATAAACTGGCATCAGTCGACTCTGCGCTGATGAAAAGCGCTCAAAGGATGCGTCAGTCAAAAAAAGAGCAAATCTTTCATGTCTCCTCCAGTCGGACCGGGGCGCGCTTGTTGTTTCCATCCCTCCGTCCGCCGAACGACGGCTTCCGGGAAAGCGCGTGAAAGCTTCCCGCGGCACGTTCCAAAGTCATCTGGTCATCAGTTGCGTTTGAAAACATGTCAAAATATCGGCAATTCTAAAAATTGCACTCAGTGGAAATGGGGATCTTTGATTTCTCAAGAGCCTTAAAACATTATCCGGGCTTTGTAGGCGACGGAGCGATCCAGCCCGATAGCGCCAAGGTGTCCCGGATTACGGCGAGATAGGCCACACTCTGTCCCCTCCAGGAATGCTGCATTCGATTTCCTGCGGAGCTGTCACCTTCCCTGCTCGCTCGCCGTCTTTGACGCTCGCTGTGTAACTTGGAATCAACTCCATTTTTTTCACTCCACTGGAGATGAGAGGGGGGGAGGGGGAGAGGGTCCTCGACTCGATTCTGCCTTTTGTCTGTACTGGAAAGTTGATTTTTCAGTTCTTTCCATGCGATGCCGTGACTCGCTTACCGTGACTGCGGACATTTCGAAACGGTTCTTGGTACTTGTCAAATTGATGACGAGTTTTCCAGCAATCTGCTTATGATGATGAAGACGTGAATCAAGAGAGAACGTCGACCGTGGGAGGGATCTTCATTTGAATAAGATCCCCTTGAGGGGGGGGAAAAGGAATCCTGAGCCAGTGCTAACTTGATGACAAGTCAATATCAGTGTGTACTTTTGAACTTGAAGCAGTTGACGAGGGGGCGGCCTGGCGCTCGACTGGTTTTGCACGTCGGCCTCACAGTGCAGAGGCGCAAGGTTCGATTCCAGCTCTGGACTTTTTTTTCCTTTGTGGAGTTTGCATGTTCTCCCCGCGCCTGTGTGGGTTTTCTCCGGGTACTCTGGTTTACTCCCACATTCCAAAAAAACGTGCATGGCAAGCTAATCGAACACTCGATAAGATCGTCCCGAGGTGTTATTTTGAGCTCGGATGGTTGGTTGTCGACGTGTGCCCTGCGATCGGCCGGCAAGCGGTTCAGGGTGTCCCCCGCCTACTGCCCGAAGAAGGCCGGGATAGGCGCCGCGGCCCTCGTATGGATGAGCGGATTAGAAGATGGATGGATGGAATTGATCAGTTCCTTTACGTTTCCCGCCTGCTTATCTTTTAGTTCCAATACAATCGACCACATGTTTATGTTGCGCTTTCACAAGAGCCGCAGCTGTAACAATGCACTTTCCAGTACATGGAACTTGTGCTGGAGTGCAGCACGTGAATACTTTGGCCTCTTCTTCCAAATCGACGCTTGATTCAATCCACAGAGCCCGGCTCACCAGGCAGGTTATCCAGGCGATAGCAAACTGACGCCAGAGCCATCCGCAGTGTATTATTTCAAGCACTGGAAGCCCAATTTGTCACTCTGGTGGGCCCATCGCGGGCGAATATCCTTTCTGAAATGTATTTTTCACACCGTCTGTCGGTGAGATCAAAGCGGCAGCCGCCTGGCAATTCCTCCCCCCCCCCCTTCCCCCCTTTCGTCTCTTTCCCCCGAGCTGATTCCCACTGACAAAGCCAGTCAATTCAAACTCAGCGGATCCTTTTTTCAAACAACAACAACAACAAAATGAGAAGCTTTGGAAATAGATTGGAAGAAAGAGATTCAAAGACACGGGTGGATAAGCTGCGCACAGGTGGATGCGTCGTACCTCAAGAATATTCTTGAACGTGGCGTTGTTGAGACCGTGACTGTCCAAGAGCGTCCATGGGGGCGCTCCCTTTCGCGCCTTATTTTAATGTGAAATGACAGGACACGAATCATGTCACGTTGCTCCTCTGTCTTTTCTCCTCTTCCGAGTAAGCGCAGAAAGCCTGCTCTGTTATTTTATTCGCCGCAGCCCACCATCGTCCCTTTTTAGCCAAGCTCTCAACCAATGGACTTTCTCCCCCTTTTCCCAACTCTACCTCAGCCCCCACCCTCCCGTCCTTGAATCGAATGCTTCTCGGTTGTGGGAAATGGCTATTCCCAATAATCCGACGACCGAGCCGACGGGTCTTTGATGAGTGCCAGAAGTCAAACTGGCTTCCATAGTTCCGTCCCGGACTGCAGATGAACCTGGTAAAGCCCCCCCCCCCCCGCGTTTTAGAGCTTGGGTGGAAATTGTGCTCCTCACCTGGGCTTGTTCTTCGGAATCCTCAAGAGATTGCGTGGCACTGCGCGTTTAAAACGGGGAGCATCAAATTTTCATCAAGCTGCCTTAGCACGCAGAGTCTGGCAGTGTTACGGCTCCTCAACATAGCGCCCAACGGGCCAAATGTGAGCATTTTTTCCCTCCCGGCTGTCGGATGTCTCGAAAAGATTACCCACAGTGAAATGTCCCGGTGTGGGGTATGTTGATCAAACGATCCGCAAATGGTAAACCTGTCCGATGGCGAATCTTGATGTGCGTTGGGCCAGGGACTGCGTCATTATGCCGCTAAGCGTAACAATAGCAAATCAGGAAGCTTGCACGCTTGGTGGGTACAGCTGCTCGTGTCGAGAGTGTCCTTCACTCGCACTTAGAAGCATAAGGACAAGAGTTTGCAATTGCCATGTCGTTAGCGCAGTTAGGGCTGTTGTTTTGCCCATTGTTCTCTCGGCCCTCCCTCCTGTCCTTCCGCTCCATCTCGACCCAATCGCTCGGCAGATGGTTACGTGGCGGAACCGACCTGCTGTTTCACATCTCGTCTTTGGAACTCTTGTTTTCCTCTCTTGGTTCTGTTTAACGTATCGCGAGTGTGTTTCTTGATTTCTTTTGTCTAATGCCACTTGGTCTTCTTTGCGTTTTCCATCAGTGTGGATGCCCTGTGGCGCAGTGCTGCCCGGCAGGTCAGTCCGGGTTAGTCATCGTGTCACGGTTGCCAGGTGGCTTGCCGTGAACTTTTATCCTGTACTTTGGAGTGTGTTCAGTGTCATGTTTTTTTTTTTTTTTGTCAGCCAGATAAGAACAGAAAGCACGCAGGCCGATATTTGTCATGTTCAAAAACTGGATGAAGAGGTCCAAACACCACTTTCGAGACACAAACGTACGTTCAAAAAGCAGACACAACTTGACCAAGTGTCTGCGCCCCAAACTAGGAAAGGTCAGTTTCCTAGTTTGGTCATGATCATGAAGATCGCTGACTAAACTGCTCCTTCTGCATTTTCCCAACTGTTCTCACTGTATCTGTTCCCTTTGGGTTCCATCTCAAGGAAACGCGGTTTTCGCTTCCACCGCCATGCGGATGACTGTCAGATCGATGTCCCTGTCGTGAGGAAATCATGACCTGGATGGCACTGAAATCCTTAAAGACAACAGTCTCCAACTTGGGTCTGAAACTGGGCAGTGATTTGAAATTGGACCAGCAAATAGGTGCTTTTGTCAAATTCAGCTTCTTTCATCTGAGGCAGCTGGCTAAAGGAAAGCCTCTCCTATTTTTAAGAGTACTTTGAGATACTGTCCTTCATGCCCTTGTCACATCCGGGTTGGATTACTGTAACGCACTTGACTTGAGAGTCAGCCAATCCTCCATGAAGCGTCTCCAGTTGGTCCAGAATGCTGCTGCTCGCCTCTTGACTGGTACTCGTATAAAGAGGGAGCAGAGAACTGGCTTCCCTTCACTGGCTCCCATTTAAAGTACTTAGTGAGAACATATGATTTGTTTTCAAACCTTGAAATGGCCTGGCCCCACCTGACCTCTCTGAGCTCCTCCACCTGGCCGATGTCTCAGGTCTGCGGACCAGACACTATTAGACTCTTTGGCTTTTGACTCAGCATGAGATTTGATGTTTAGTTTGACTGTTTTTGTGCTTTCTGCTGTCTTCGACACAAATTTAGTGCTTTATTGTTTGTTGTTGGATGAAAGATTTTTGTTCAGTGCGCAGCACTTTGTACGCAGCGGCGGTCGTTTTCAGGTGCCCTATAAATCCAGTCGGGGTTGAGTTGCGAAAACATGATCCCCATTTTCAAAATGAAACGAAAGTCATGCGAGTTGGAAATGATGAGCGCGTGAGGCATATAAGATTGGGGAGCAACATCGGAGAAATCCTTTGTCTTCTCAAAAAAGCGGGATATGAGAAAGGCGCGTTGAGCTCCAGTCGAATGTGCAAGCAAATTAAGAGAGGGAGAAACACAATCAGCAAGCGTTTGAACGACGCAACTGAGTTGGTAATATGCTTGGGAATTTAATAAGGCTCGGCGCTCCTCAATAATATCGGCGGCTTCACAGAGTCCTTTGGGGAACATGAAATGTGCCGATAAGGAATGATGCTGTCCTCTGACTAACTGGCTTTGCTGAAAGCACTTTTGCCATAGCGAGCGGTGACGCTAATGCGCGCCGGGTCACACGTTCTTCAATACTTTCAGGCCAAAACGTTGCTTATTCAGACGCTCCGTGCAAGATGACGTGCTCGCCTGATGAAACGGGTGAGCGACGGCGACGGAGCTTCTCAAGAATCTACGCGTGGTGGCAAAGACGTTGCCATTGAAGTTGATCGAAACATCGACAAAGCTTTTTGGATTCATCTTCGTCGCACTCGAGTCTTGTGCTGTCGATGTGATGACCTTGTTCTCCGTACGATTAACTTGACCAAATAGTAAATGTGTCAAGAACAACCTGCTACTTCTTTTTTTTTTTCTTTTTGGGGGGCGGGCCCCAGTTAGCGTGCCGGCTTCACATCTCAGAGGTTCAGGGTTGTGATCTGGTGCAGTTTGCATGTTCTTCTGCTTGGATTCATTTTTTTCTTCTGGGTACCGTGTTTCCACCCAAGCATGTTTGATTCATTCAGCTCTCGAAATTGTCTGTTGTGACCCCTCCAAATTCTTTTGCCCAAAGTCAGCAAGGCTAGGATTCAGTTTACCCATGGCCCCTTTTCCACCGCCCTTGCGCTAGTTGCGGGCCAGTGCCCAAGTTAGCAGCAGTTCTTTCTTTTCCCACCTCCGAAAGCGTCTCGAGCTCTGGTGCTAAAGTTTGGACGCTTTATGATGACATCATGACGTCGCTCCTACTTGGGTCCTTGTCGTTGGAAAACCAAACACGTTCTTCCTCAGACTTGTTAAGCGCCAACGAAGCACAGCACAGCACAGCACTGGCCCTGGCGCCCAACCAGCACCACGTTTGTTTTGGCTGGAAAGGGGCCGAAGCAGGATAATGACCATCCAAAATGGATGGAGCGATATCCTCGAACCCGCTTTGTTCCAACGCAGTTCTGCGGCTTGTTTTTTTCTTTTTTTTTAAGATAAAGCCTTAACCTGAGTGAGTTTGGCTGCGGTGCAGCCCAGTCTCCTTCAACCGACATCCGTCAGAAGGACGTGTGTTCGCAGTGACAGCGACACAGCTGAGAAATGCACCTGACCCGCAATGCTCTGTCAAACCACCAGAGACAGACAGTCTCTCGCTCCGTTGACTTCTATGACATTTACATACCACACTGCCTGCTAGTGTAGAAATCACCCTCGGGCTGTACCAGACCTCAAATTTAGGACAGACTCCCAAATCAATCTCCCTCGTCGCTATCTTACCAAGACTCGCTCACCCTTGACGGGAGGAAAAAGAAAAAGAAAAAAAAAAACCCAAAACAAATATGTACCTGGCTCCACTGCAGCCAGAATGCGCCGTCGGCTTTCTGATGCGGGATGCGTAGCATGAAAGGCAAAAACGAGAAAAAACATTGTCCATTTCTCTTCTCTCCCCTGGCGCGCTCAGCTCTTTCTTATCTAAAGTGACATTGATGGTCGTGTTCCCTCGTTCTATCTATCAAAGCTCACCTGCTCTTTTGTCTTCCCTAATCCGTTCTCTCATGCTCGCTCAATCTCCCTTCAATCCCTTTTGAAAATGCACTCCTCCC
>NW_017808403.1:1415397-1426182 GCF_001891065.2 Hippocampus comes
CGTTTGTTTTGGCTGGAAAGGGGCCGAAGCAGGATAATGACCATCCAAAATGGATGGAGCGATATCCTCGAACCCGCTTTGTTCCAACGCAGTTCTGCGGCTTGTTTTTTTCTTTTTTTTTAAGATAAAGCCTTAACCTGAGTGAGTTTGGCTGCGGTGCAGCCGAGTCTCCTTCAACCGACATCCGTCAGAAGGACGTGTGTTCGCAGTGACAGCGACACAGCTGAGAAATGCACCTGACCCGCAATGCTCTGTCAAACCACCAGAGACAGACAGTCTCTCGCTCCGTTGACTTCTATGACATTTACATACCACACTGCCTGCTAGTGTAGAAATCACCCTCGGGCTGTACCAGACCTCAAATTTAGGACAGACTCCCAAATCAATCTCCCTCGTCGCTATCTTACCAAGACTCGCTCACCCTTGACGGGAGGAAAAAGAAAAAGAAAAAAAAAAACCCAAAACAAATATGTACCTGGCTCCACTGCAGCCAGAATGCGCCGTCGGCTTTCTGATGCGGGATGCGTAGCATGAAAGGCAAAAACGAGAAAAAACATTGTCCATTTCTCTTCTCTCCCCTGGCGCGCTCAGCTCTTTCTTATCTAAAGTGACATTGATGGTCGTGTTCCCTCGTTCTATCTATCAAAGCTCACCTGCTCTTTTGTCTTCCCTAATCCGTTCTCTCATGCTCGCTCAATCTCCCTTCAATCACTGCAGCCAGAATGCGCCGTCGGCTTTCTGATGCGGGATGCGTAGCATGAAAGGCAAAAACGAGAAAAAACATTGTCCATTTCTCTTCTCTCCCCTGGCGCGCTCAGCTCTTTCTTATCTAAAGTGACATTGATGGTCGTGTTCCCTCGTTCTATCTATCAAAGCTCACCTGCTCTTTTGTCTTCCCTAATCCGTTCTCTCATGCTCGCTCAATCTCCCTTCAATCCCTTTTGAAAATGCACTCCTCACTCCGCCGTCCTCCCTCCCCCGTTTCTCTCATTATCTGCTCGTGTCTCCGCTGATCGGCCAACGACTCCCTTTTGACATATTTGTGAGATTGATCATCGATCTATCTATCAATCTATATCTATCTATCGATCTATATATATATGGATCGATACATAGATAGATAGATATACACTATACTTTTATTTATTTATTTTTTTACACGGGTGGGCGGGTATCCTAACAGGGTCGGCCCTTCCCAGCTACCGGCGCGCTTCTTCGGCTGCGGAACCCCCCCAGGCGGCGAGACTCCTGACAGCC
This sequence comes from Hippocampus comes, assembly GCF_001891065.2. Classification (NCBI taxonomy): domain Eukaryota; kingdom Metazoa; phylum Chordata; class Actinopteri; order Syngnathiformes; family Syngnathidae; genus Hippocampus; species Hippocampus comes. The sequence goes on from NW_017808403.1 coordinate 1,416,655, forward strand.
CGCGGCTTAACATGCACCGGGTTAAACCCCCTCCCCTCCCAGCCCCCCAAGGACTTTGGGTGAAAGGAAACGAAAGCGGAGTCGGAGGCAGCACACTGATCAAGGGTGGCACTCGAGGAAAAAAAAAAAAACATCTTGAGAATTACATCTTAATTCAGCTCACTACTCGAGCATCTCGGTTTCCTTTTATGTTTGTACTGCACGCCATTCCATACTGATATGGCTGCGGCAGTGTGTGTGTATGGGAGGAATCCAAGAAGTATCCAGTCAAATGCTCTCACTCTCCTCAATTACATATTCTCTGGGTAAAATGTGTCGCGTGTGATAGCGTTAGTGAGACCAGAGCATTTCATCGTTGAATATGATCCAGAAAGTCAGTCGTGTGCGAGTGCGCGTCAGTCGTTGGCATGAGAGCGTTTCAAAATAACGGCAGTGGTGGCTTTTGACTGCTATGTATGACAATATTCCAGTCGAGAGCCTTTCAGTGGTGTGAGGTGTTCCAATTCCAGTCCCCTACAAAAGTATTGCAACGGCACAATCTTTTTTTTTTTTTTTAATGTATTTCTTATTTCCTGAAGACATTAGGATTTCAGATTAAAATTTAAATTGGAACATGTGAATGAATCCACTTGTCGTGTTCGCGTTCCTTTGGAGGCGTTCAGTGCTTTGGTTTGTTGCGCTCGTGCCGGCAGGAGGAAAGGGGCCTGCGTGATTGTAAGGACAGCAATAAATGATTGCGGTGTTGTTCCCAACATTATATAGGCCATGCCGATCAAGATGATTGCTCGTCGACAATTTACCTCTGAGAGGCAAATCGCTCTCACGACGGATGATTTTCTCTATCGCTTGTTGTGCTTTTTTCTGACAAGTAGCCATTAAAAATGAACGAGGCCCACATTGGTTTGGGCGGGGAGGGGGGGGGTTGGCTGCAGAATAGCCAACAGTCTGACAACTGCAACCTTTCCCTATCAGGCATTTTTGGGTTTCTGTCACCAGTGGATCAGTAATGGTCCATTTTTCCTCCTGATGTGAGTATAAGAGGAATAGGAAAAAAAAAAAGAAAAACGTCTGCCCTTTTGGGATGTTACATCGCAGAAAGAAGGCGCTTCTATTTTTGCCAGCGTTCATTAATATTGGAGGCGGGGGAAAAAAAAATGATTGTGCTGTACTTTAGCAGACATATTTTTGACATCTTTTGCACCACTTGTGCGTGGCAGGTGCTCGAGATCGGACAAAGCGCTCGCCTCCCGGGATGCGTTTTGAGTGGCGAAAAGCGCAAGCGTCGCGTAATGTGTCGAGACTGCTTTGAACCTTTTAATTTGTCTTGCTATGGCAGTGTGTCGCTTCTCATAGACAGCAGGCAGAACGTGATGGGGAGTGTGGGGGGGGGGGGCTTCTCTTCAGTTGGGCCTTGGGGCAAACATTGAAAGCTATATTTGAATGATGGAAGCTACCGCGTAAATCCCGGCTCAATCTTGAATACCTTTTGAGGTCTAGACGAGATCTGTAGCAATACTGTGATCCGTTAAGCCAACCGTATACAGTCAGCTGCATTTGAATTTGTTGTTTAGCTTCATGACGAGACATTGGAAAACATGTTTTGTTTTTGTTTGGTTTTGTTTTTTTTCAACACCATTTTACTGTTGCTCGGCGCCGACTTTGAGATGAGCCTCTGGATGCGGGCGGCGACATGACGTAAAACCTGGCGTGGCCGGACAAAGGGGAAACTCGACTGAATTGGTCCCAGAGTGCTAAAGTGTTGTCATTTGCCAAGTCCAAATTCTGCTGGTTGGTGTAACATATTGCAAAAAAAAAAAAAAAAAAAAAAATCAATCGTTGGGTTTCAAGTTGTGTGCAGAATGAGAGGGATAAGCTTTGGATCGGAAGCATCTATTCTTGGAGCGTGTTTGTCCTATATTTTGAGAGTGCCGCCTTGCATGAATACAAATGGCCTGGTATGCTTGAGGGTGTGGGAGTGGGGGGGCGGGGGGTGAGGGGTTGTTTTGCAAACGTAGAGAAACAATGAAAGGAATGACGCATTGCAATAGTACACAGTTATCATCGACACTGTTTACATCCAATAGAAGATCCGCGTTAGGCCGCAAATTGGCTGAAAGATCGGCGTCGATATCCCATTGACAACTTACACGTTTAGTTTGTTCCTCTCAGCTCATCAGTACGGCACTATTGTCAGCCATTCTTCGCAGAGGATAATGAATAGATGACTTGAAAGACTGCGGTTTATGTCGGCACCACAACAAAGATGCCATTTAGCGTTAGCGTCGACGCTTTACAAATTCCCGTTTTTCTTATCTGTGACGGACTGCCATTTTGTTTGAGGCAGACACGCGTTTGCATTTTTCCGGCTCACAGTTTCTCTCGTTCTTTGAATATGGCGCTAGGCTGGTAAACAGAAGTTCCTGGACGCATCCGGCTGTTTGCCCCCCCCCCCCCACACCCCTCCCAATGATTTTCTCACGAGCTGAGGAGCTTGTGACAGGGAGTCTATCCTCATGCAACCGCGTTATTGATTCGCATAGTGTGGGAGTAGCGTGGGTGCATAAGAGGGTCGAGCATGTCGGTGAAAAGAGTTGGAATGGGGCCCATGAGCCCTGATTTCTGGCACCTCTCGTTAATGTCGGCCCCTAATGTGGCCCCTTTCTCCTTAAAGGTAACAAGGCGCTTGCGTATGGAACACGTTGTCCCAATGGTGTAAAATCACTTACGCGGCCGCAAGTTAGAAGTGTAAGCCGCAACTTTTTTCCGCAGCTTTGAACTCTGTGGTCAGTCAAAACCATCCAACTGGTACTTCGGTGCCAACACGGCAGTAAAACGAGCAAGTCGAACATGCAACACGACTCTGTGTAATACGGTGCAACATTGATTTGTGAATTTGATTCCTTTGGTGATCTGTAATGAAATCATTGGCTTGGTTCAAAACAAGCGCACTATCCCTGCTAGTTCCGTTAGCTTCACGTTATTTGTTAGCATTTAGCAAACCCAATTTCTGCGACCAACACCGGGCCATCAAATTGACGGCTTGTCACTTGAAGAACTTTGTCTCGTGTCTCTGCGCTGTGCAAACAATTGGAACTACTGGAGCTCAGCTTCAGTTGGGCTTGGTTTGACGCCTCGATTTTCGCGACATTGTCAATCAGCTGGACCTGACACAGCTGCTGCCACTTGACGGAATTGGACACAAGTTGACTTGAAGTGGCCGACGTTTAGGGGCTAACCTTTGCCGACAGCTTGCTTTCAGCCTCCAAATATGATCTCCTGATGCGTTCGGCGTCTTCCTGGAGGACACTGGAGGCAGGTGAGACGGATGACATTTAGAAGGCCTCCCCCCCCCTTCCTCCCACACCCCCCCGCAAGGACTGAATCATTAACAAGTGTGGCCGGATCAGCAATATTTCACAGTGACAGAAGGACCTGACAGCAGGCATTCACACACGAGCTCGGCTTCCTCGTTCCCGCTTTTATTTATTAATATCTCGCTCTCTTTTCCCTCTGCACTCGTACATCCCAAGACGGGAGCAAATTCAAGTGTGTCGCAAATTGAGAGCGGTGTGGCGAGCTGGAAAGAGAGACTAGAACTGGAGTTGGAAAGCTGTGACGGGAATCAGTGCAGAACCCCTGTCGATCTTTTGACATATTAGCACTGTGGTCTGACTTGTTTTTTTTTTTTTTTGTTGTTTTTTTTATCCATCACGCGCTGCTCCTCCTGTACTTGGATTTGTCCTTATTTGGGAAGAAGTCTCTCCTGGCCCCAGGGACCCTTGTGTACTACATCATTCTCTGCGTAGATTTTAACAAGGAGGAGAAAAAAAAGAAAAGATTGAGAGCATTTTCTCCTTACTTGGTCCGACCTTCTCCAAAGTTAACCCGAACTCATCTTTAAACGAGTTGGAAATAACAGCACGCTCTCTGGCAGGAATGGAGCGATGTGAATCTCCAAACAACTGAGGCATGTTAGCTTTGGACGCTACTGATGCGGAAAGACGATCAATCCCACCGAGTCTCCCAGGGAGAAGTTTTTCTTTTGCTTTCACTCTTTCGGCTCTTTTTGGGTGGCCCGTGTTGCCTTTTCAGATGAAAATGTACTCGCACGCCCCCTCACTATCTTGCCCATCTGTTCTTATCCATTCAGTCCAGAGATGGACGAGACAAAGAGTCATTTGTGTTTGTCAGCCTCCTAACCGTCCAAACCCGTAATGCAGGAATCCAAACGTCACCTCGTGTGCCAAAACTGCGGTCGACGGTCGCCACAGTTCATGTGGACATCTTTACTTCACGCTCACATCAACCTCTGATACGATGAGAACGATCGCCCATGTATTGGCGGTTTGAGGCTGTTTTCCTCTTCGTCGAGGCGCTCGCGACAAAGCTTGTGTCACTTCACGAGAGAAACGCGTCGTCTATAAAACACACGACCTCTCTTGCAAACTTGCAAAAAATGCACAGGACTCTCGCATGGACGTATTCATCGCATATACGCCTGCCTGCCGAGCCTGATTGTCAGTAACGCCGTGATGGGCTGCTTGCTGCAGATGAGCCTGACCATCAATCAAACAGAAATGGCATCGCTGCTTTTTTTTAATGTCGTAGCGATGCGCAACTCCACATCGGTATTTCACAATGTCTGGTGACTCGTTTCCGATAACCTTCCAAAGACATCTGAGAATTGGGCGTTGGCTGACGTTGACCTCAATTTGGGGTCCAATGCTCAATTTCTGCAGGAAAGCCCTCAACGTGAACTCGGCTTCACGTTCCTGATTGCTGACTTGCACACCGGCAGACAACATACTGGGATCATCGTTTCGAGCAGGGGTCGGCAACCCAAAATGTTGAAAGAGCCAGATTGGACAACAAAAACAAAAAAAACAAATTCGTCTGGAGGCGCAAAAAAATAAAAGCCTTCTGTAAAACTTACAATGAAGGTAACACATGCTGTATGTATGTCGGAGACTGGACTGTCTCAGAATTGTTTATGTTATTCATTCCTTTGTTGTGCGTTCACAAACGCCCCCACAGAATTTATTTTGTAATTTCCTCGCTTGATTTTTTTGTTTTGGTGCATTATTTTCGCTTTTCTTTGTGTCAGTGAAGTGGTCATTAATTTCCGTTTTTCGGAGGTTGTTTTTGAACGCCTCTCGAGTCGAACGAGAACAGAGAAGGCACCGAGTCGGACGCAGACGTGTCTGTGTTTGTCGAGACTGTTAAAAGCGTAAATAAAGTGTACGTCTTAAAAAACCAACACCACAGCACTCCTTTTTCGGAGCTGCAACATGAATCTATGTCTATTTGAGCTATATTAGCCTACGATCAAAATCTTTTTCCAGTTTTAAACATTTCTTATAAAGCTCCAGGGAGCCACTCGATGTCGCTAAAGAGTCGCAAGCAGCTCTGGTGCCGTGTGTTGCCGACCCCCGGTTTAGAGACACCTGACAATTGAGCCCCAATGGGTACGGTGGGATCGGAGTCAAAACCATTGGTGTTTGTGTACCCCCGGCTGAATACACTTTTAGCAGTTTCGCCACCAGTCCCAAGCAGTGACTAATACCGTTCGCTCGGATCAATTATGTGGATTGGCTTAGGCTTGGTGTTGGCCAGCCCAGGGGGTTGGCAGTTACGCACAAGTCGTCCAATTAAGTAAACGCGAGCACTTGCCAATAATATCTGAGTAATGGACCTTAAGGGGGGTGGGGGTGGGGTGGGGGATTCATCCGGGAAGCGCCGGCTTTTGGGGAAACAAGAGATTTCTTATTCGCCCACCTCCTCTTTTTTTTTTTTTTTTTTGGGCGATCACGATCAATATCGGAGCCTCGTGGCTTTGGCGATGTTGTCAGCGTCGGTCGAGGACAATAACCGCAATTGCTCACGCTCGCTCCCTCCCTTTCTCTGCCGCGTTCCTGTCCAAAACCGACAGGTTGCTTTTGTGTCACATCAAAACAGCTGTAATTGAATGCACCGCGTGCGGCGTCTGTCTGACAGTCGCGTTGTCATTGCCGCCTGGCTGATCACAGGCCCGGAGAGTGGGAGATGCCACCTCGTGCACAAAAGGACCATTTGAAATGAAGACGGCGACGAGCAGAAGAGAAGCTCCTATCTTTGCCTGCCTTCTGTTATCTCGCTTGCTGCTTGCATTTTTGCATTCACCCACCCCCCCCAAAAAAAAGATTATTCAGAATGCGCTGATGTCAAATCTCTCATTCTGCTTCGATGTCGGCGTTGCTCCGTTGCTATCAGATCGCGCGAGGAGCAAATCGGCGCACGGAGTTGGCGGCGATTTATTTCTTTATTTTCCGTTGACTTTGTCTCCACCGTAATCTCTCTTTTCCTCGCTCGCTTTTCTCTCATGCATTTGAATGCAGCGCATCACGGTGGACCCCGGTATCCAAAGCCCCCGCCGTTCTTAAAGCGCAAAGGCAACGGATTTCAAGGCGACCGCACTTTGCAAAGCACCACTTGGTACATTACGCTCCCTTTATTTGTCCTCTTTTGGCCTCCGTCCGTTCGTCCCCAGAGGTAGAGGACTCAAGTCAGACTGAAGACGTCGATTTTAGGACGAGGAACTAACTGGCTTAGCAAAAACATCCAAAAGGGTCAACCCGACGATTCTTGCCTGTTTTGCAGAAGATTTGTTTGTGTCGTGTACACAAACCCGCCATCGCACGAGCATGCGGCGTTGGGAATGCGAAGGTCCCATCATGAAAAAAACGTATTTGGAAGAGCCAAAGATGAGTCAAATTTGATTCCGTGATTTAGCCTTCCATTAAAAAGGGGGACAAGAGAATTGCGACCTGTTTGCAAAAGAGCCAGAACCAAAACAAGGACCACGTCAGACTTCATCCGCTATTCGAAATCCCACAAAGACAGCTGAGCTACGATTTGCTGCTGTGAATTGGGAATTTCTCCATTGCGAGACTAATAAAGGTTTTCTTATCTTATCTTATCTTATAACGTCGCAGCTTAGCTCAACGATTGCTCGACAAACAGGAACAATGCTTGATGTCGTTGATGCGTTGAACTGAGAAGACACTACAGAACGAGACAACACGCGGAGTGGTTTCGGCTCATTCGCGCAACGGTCGTGTGCTTGCATGCTTGATGTTGATATTTGCTGATTAACATTTTAGGACTTGACTGACCCGAGCTGATACTTTTCCAGAGTAACTTGCTTGAAACTTAAGTCTCGAGACTTGCTCATTTGCGACTCACCTCCTCTCCCGCCCCCTTTTGGCGGCTAACAGATCATTGTTTGCAAAAGACCACTCGCAGTTTTATTGCAAAGACGAGCAAGCGAAACAACGAAAGAGCGAGCTGGTGACACGGTTACCAGCAGGTCATGATGCAAGAAAGAGAGAGAGAGTCATTTGGTGCGGAGAGGCTCAATGGCCTCATGAATCAAGGCAATATGGACGATGCCGGAACGGTGAAGAGACCTGTGCAGGCCGCCCGCAGATTTGCTTGACTTTCGCAGACTGTTGCAAGTCTGCACGTTAAACTCTGATCTAATGTACTCGACAGGTCAAGGAAAGTCGATTGAAGCCCTCAATTGAAAAATTGCAACCTTTCAGCTCTTTGCTTTTTTTTTTTCCCCCCTCTTTCTCTCATGCCCTAAAATGGCGCGAGAAGGTCCAGCTCTGACTGAAAAAAAAGTAGCACATTGGTGTCAGGGAAGTGCGGTGAGTGGAATCATCTGCACACTGTTTATTTTGAAGGGTTCGGTTTCAAGATGGGTTGGAAATGATGTTCAAGTGTTTTGGGATCAAAGCTTGTGGTATATTTCAAGGCTCACCTGCGGTACTTGTATTATTACAAAGATATTCAGGTCACGTTTCATTTACTTTCCATGCATTCCCAAAAGTAGTGGTTATGTGTACAAGCACACGCGTGATGCTCTCTCTCGTTCTCTGTTTCGCTGTCTCTCTCTCTCACTGCCTCTCCAAAAAAAAAAAAACGCTGTTGATTTCTTTAAAACACCCACCAGACACACAACTTGACCTCTTGCTCGTCGGTAACAGCGCTGCTTAAGCTGCTAACGCTAATGACGGCAATCAAAACACGGGCGCTAATGCTGCTAATAGTTCGGATAGCGCTAATGAGGAGACTACCTGGGAGGCTGTTTGCTTAAGCTGTTTTTCTGGCTCGCCCTCCGGGACCGCAGATAAGAGGCCCTGATATCCTGTCGTTGCCATCCCCAGGTGGTCCCCCGAATGTCGCGGCCTCTCATCTTCGCCGCAGGACTGCTAATACACGTCGCTAATTAAAGGCAGGGGGATTGAGGTAACTCCAAAAGTGCCTCCAGGGGGCAACGGCGAAGCATCCTTGACTGTTCCTCTCCTTGTGACAAGAGGGGTCATGGAAAAACATTTTGGCCGCACCCCCGACCGCCGAGCGACCAAAGAACGAGTCAAGATGTCCGAATTTTGCTCTCCAAAGCGTCAGCGTAAGCGGACCGAAAAGAGCGCTTAAGCCCTTCTCTGTTGAGAAGGGCTATTTATGCGCTGTATTTGGTGTCTCTCAACAAACACTGTGAGGGAGGGAAGGGATTACACCTTTTGTCTTGTTAAATCCCATTACTAATCTGCCAGTATTGATTGGCACTCACAAAATCGGGTTATGAAACGGCGCAATCTGGGATTTGAGGTGAAAGGACAAGGCGCTCGCTCGCTCCACAACGGACGGCGCGGGCAAATCGCAATTAGAATCACGGTTGGTCAATGAAGTTCAAGTCCCAATTTGTCTCTGGTTGTTGGAAGCACTTTCGTACCACAACAAAAAAACACCGCTGGAAGCAAAGCTGCATTTCGGACATACGGTAGGCGGAGTCTTTCCTTCCGGTCTGACTGTACTAGACTAAGCCTGACGGGACTGGACGTGATTTTCTTCATCCTGACGAATTACACTGTGAAGTGTGTTTGGAGTTGGGGGCGTGAGGGCGGGTAGCTCTTGTTTGATGAAATCAGTTTGGTATCACGAAGCAAAACCATATTCTTGGCATGAGAGAAAACAATGGCGGCCATGTTTAGTCCAGACAATGAGGAGTGACTCCGAAATGCTCGAGATGAAAGGAAAGCTCAGAGAATTCTTCTTGCAACGATGAGCGTAGGAGCCCCCCCCCAACCCCAACGCCTTCAGTTTGGCTATCTGGCTGTTGCCCTTTACAAGTGAGAGTCGGCAGGCTCCGTTCAGGAGCCCATTCCCCTGTTTGGTCATTAAAAGCGCTTTCTCGAATGGCATCCATCTGCTGCGCCCTCATTACCGCGGTGAGTGATGGCGGTAATCTTCCGAAACACGGCAGTGGCGAATTGTCGCCGCGACCCTTGACTCGGGGAGTGGACCCAAGCCGGCTAATGATGCCAGCGCATGGACACAAGTGAGCGGCCGAGCTTCCAAGTTGGAATCGATGCAGGTTTGCGTTTGCCCGTTGCATCATTAGGAGAAAAAAAAACAAAAACGCCATCTCGGCTCAGTCAAATATTGCTCACTGCTGATGCCCCCCCTCCCCCCGTCAATCAATTC
>NW_017808403.1:1446522-1446922 GCF_001891065.2 Hippocampus comes
ACCAGCCCGAGGACCAGATTCTTTTCTTTGTCGCCTTCGACGGATGGAAAACTCAAAACGTGTGAAATGAGTAATAAAGCGTTGATAAAGAGCTAAGCCTGTGACTCAGCGAATGGCGCATTCAGCGAGGATAAATGCCTTTTCCACGGCAGCCATTTTGATTTCGCATGCGCGGCGTCAAGTCGGGGCTACACCGCGCTTTTATTTTTTCGGAGGAGAGGGGAGGGCGGGGGGTGGGGTTTGCTCTCCTCAAAGTCGCCTTTTCCTCCCCCAAATCATGACCTGCTTTTTGCTGCTTGCGGCAAGGGCCGAACGACACTCATCCTGCGTTTGGGCTCATGTTGTAGTGCCACGCAAACGCGCACACACACACACACACACACACACACACACACACACA
>NW_017808403.1:1446962-1462721 GCF_001891065.2 Hippocampus comes
CACACACACACACACACACACACACACACACGACATGAACTGCACCCCCAATAATCACCTTTAAACGCATGTGGCTGTAAAATTTGAATATGCAAATGAAAAAGCAACTCAGCAGTCGTGCTTACGCAACCAACCCTCTTCATGAGGCGCCTTGGTATGGAGTAGCCTTAGCACTAATGAGCTCATTGTCTCGGCAGCCCAATCCCTCTAGCGTAGCGCGCACACGCACACCCCCCCCCCCTACCCTCCCCTCCACTCTCTTGCCGCTCTCCTCCCAACGCTGCAAATTCGACATTTTGCTTTGCCTCCCTTCTCGTCGCCATGTCCCTATTTTCTCCCGGTCCCGAGAGGCTGTTTGCTCGCATTGCCGTCGAGCGGGTGAACTCGGGAGGTTTGGGGGCGCGGGGTTGCCTCGGAACGGTGGCGAGAGAGAGAGAGAGAGCAGTGGTGGGAAGCCAGGTATCCGGAAGATACGGTGAGATGTGACCTTTTGGGCACCAAGGCAGGTGCCCTCTGCTGGACATGAAAAAGACTTCCGAAGAAAGTGCCCTAGCCACTACCTCTCGTTACGTCCGCTCGCTTGAGACGGAGTTTTTCTTTGTGCTAACGAAACAAATATAAACGCCCACTTGTTCCGCACGACGGGCGCGCAATAAAAGGGCCGCTCTAATCCCATAAAAGGTCTCTTTGTGCTCTACGCGGCCGCTGCACTGCAGTCTTCTGCACTTGAGCTGGTAATTATCACCGTCTCGCCGGGGGGAGACGGAGAAAGTCACGCCACATTCCATACAAAGTCCAGCAAAAATGGAGGATGCGGTCGTAGCCGGTGGAAGGTGTGTCGTGACTTTGCCGTTTGTCTCCAAGCGCAGAGGCGATCCGCTCAGTCCCCCGTGAACTCGCGGCTGTCAGGGAGAAGCGATTGTGACCATAAAATGAATTGGAATTTGCCTCTCCGGTTCTCCGATGTTATTTCGTGATTCCAACTTTAATTACTCACCCATTTTGTGGCCGTAGCGCTGCTTGATTAAAATGGTCACTCTTTTTAATAAGCGCCCCCTTTCCCCATCCCCCCCAAAAAAAGAACACACACTCAAAGATGGAATAATTAAAGTAGCGGCGAGATGAGATTCATATCCTCTTCCTCCAACGTGCCGTCTGAAAATGAGATGCTGCTCCAAGCAGAAAGCTGAATTGACTATTGGAGTTGTTTCACCTCAAGTCAATTTTAGTGTTGATACTTGGTGTGACATTTGACTTTGCAGATGTGCCGCGTGCCTTTTCTAATGCCGTACATGTGCCTTGGGTCAGTCAAGGTTGGGAAACGCTCGGCGATTGAGAGGAGGGACTGGAAAAGGAGTGAAAACAAAGGACAGTTTTTGGAAAGCCTTCAATGACGATCCAGTGTCTCAAGGTGAACGTGGGCGGGCTAGCGCCGTTGACTTTATATGTCCAGCCGTGCACCCCCCCCACCCTCCGGCCCTCTGGGAGGGAGTCTATTTAAAGGGAGGGACGGACATCATGACTCTCCTCATCAAGAAGTGAGCTGAGAGAAGTGGGGCAGGTCGTTTGCAGTGTCCTCCATGCAAACTGGGAGTGCCACGTTTTCCATTTCATCACCTTCCCACAATGCTGATGGGGTTTCTCGGTTTCGGACTCAGTTCCGCTCTTACGGCGGCATATACCCAATCTGTACTCAAGTTCGAGCCGTTGTCTATGCTAAAACAGGTGGAGCCTTCCTTTTTCAGATGAAAAACAGGAAGTGTTAACTGAGCTTGCAAGATGATGTGCAGTGATCCCTCGCTATTTCGCGGTTCGTTTATCGCGGCTTCAGTGCATCGCGGAACATATTCTTAAAAAATAAACAAATAAATAAATAAAAAATTCAGTCACATCGAGCAACATATATAGGACTACATGTTTATGTTTACTGTATTTTGTTATTCATACACTAACCAAACCTAACTTATACATGTTTAAATCTATTAGTATACAGCATTAAGCAAGGTTAATTACAACAAAATTTACTTCTACATGCATGTATACCATTAAATTTGGCCTTATAAATATTTTTTATACTCATACACATGTACCTATACGGGGTACGTAAATAGAAAACAAAATACGTTCAGTGGTAACTCAGTGTGCCTCTTGCGTGCCATGTGACAACGTATTCTCATGCCACCTGCTATCGCTAATTCATGCCAACAGATTAGCGCAGTCATAATTACAGTAAATATTTGTATGACATAAGCATGTCGCACATACATAGAACACAAAACACAAAGTGCCGTTGTCGCTGAGTGTTCCTTCTCTTGCTTCGTGACAATATATTCTTAAAGCAACTGCTGTCTAACGCTAACACCCAAACACATTAGCCCAGTCCGAGTCACAGTAAATATTTATATTAAATTTGCTTCTAGACCATAAATACAAAACAACCAGTCATGATTACAGTAAATATTTGTATGACAAAATCATGTCGCACATACATAGAACACAAAACACAAAGTGCCGTCGTCGCTGAGTGTTCCTTCTCTTGCTCCGTGACAATATATTCTTAAAGCAACCGCTGTCTAACGCTAACACCCCAACACATTAGCCCAGTCCTGGTCACAGTAAATATTTGTATTAAATTTGCTTCTAGACCATAAATACAAAACAAAACAGTTAGTGCAGCTGGAACTGTTGTGACGATAAAACAAAAAAAAAACAACAAATGCAGTAATTAATGTACACCTACACTGCAGCGCAAGCTAGTTCACTGCACAAGGTTCGTAACATCAAACGTGCTTGTCGGGTCCGTCATAAACACGGAGTCACCTGTACTAGACTTTGTCACAATTTATTGATGATTTTGATTACGGTGACATACGTACCAAAATCAACGCTTCACAACAATGGCAGTAATTAATGTACACCGACACAGCAGCGCAAGCTAGTTCACTGCACAAGGTTCGTAACATCAAACGTGTTTGTCGGGTCCGTCATAAACACGGAGTCGCCTGTACTGGACTTTGTCACAATTTATTGATGATTTTGGATTACGGTGACATACGTACCAAAATCAACGCTTCAACGTTTTCCCAAGCATTTTATTCTTGTCATCTGTTGGGATGTTTAAGAAGCCCCAAATGGGTGATAACAACCTTGGAAGCAGCGATAGCAGCCCGTGGTGCATCCCAATTCAACAGGCTTGATTTGTGGGAGTGACGGTGGCCCATTTAACGAAGTAGCAACCATCAAACTTGGCGCCGTCGCGCTCTGATTTTCCGTGGAGATATTAAGAGCGTTTCGGCATGTAGCCTAAGCGGGTTTGTCAGCGTTCCTAACCTGCGCGCCCTCATGGCCTCACCTAGTGCGAAAGCAACGGCTCGTTAGCTCGGCAAAGACGATAGGGCTTGACACATATTTACCGAAGCCACGCAAACAAATGGCCCGCTTTTGCCAACAGCATCCCCTCCGGCCGTTTTACGACTCTCTCGCGTCGACTCGCTTCCTTCCATTACGCCGCAGCCGCCCTCGCGTCTCTTTCTCATCCCTCGGTGCTGCCACGCCAGTCTGAAGCGATTAGCGTCATACCTTGCTATGAGCTTCAAACATGGGGGAGGTGTCCCTTTCATTCTGGCATAATAGCATCTACCTGAAAACATAGTCAACTTCTCCGTCCACTTGGGTTTCAGACAAAAAAAAAAAAAAAGTCAGTTTCTGAGAATCCAACTGTAAAATGTACATGCTGTACAATATACACCTTAACCTTTGAAGCAGTGGCTCTCGATCTTTTTACGTCAAGTATTGTTTCAAAAAAAAAAAAAACTTGGCTCTGGAAGGTACCACCTAATCGAGACAAAAAAAACCAAAGAATATATTTCATCGTATTGGAAGCCAATATATTAACACTGTGGTGTGCCTTGACATACAAGTGATCTAACTTACAAGCTTTTCAATTTACAAGTTGATATATATACATACAGGGTCAGGTAAGATGATCTGACCCATTTGTAAGTTAAATAAAAGGCAAATCAAGAAAGGGGAAAAAAACGTGTTTTAATTTTCAAAAAGTACGTATAATGCCATTCTGTTTTAAAAATTAAATCAGTCAAATGGGACATTTGCCACATTGCCATTAACCCTAACCCCCCACCCCCCACTAGTTTATGGCTAGCGTAACAGGGAAAATGCCACTGACATGCTAATAGTTAGCATTGATCGTCGCTGTATTACAGCCATTTAAGAAGCAAATGCTTATAACCATTTGGTGAGGCAACAACTGTACACAGCAAATACTCAGGCATACATTCTTTATCCTCTATTGAAAAAAAAAAACCCAAAACAAACAAATAACAAAGAAAAAGACTCCTATTAGTGTTTTACAGCCACTTGGTTGAGTTGAGGAAAACTGCTCCAGAGACCCAACTATTTGTCCACAGGCAATTAATTTAAAACATCCTACCGTTTGTCAAAATACACAGCCACAATTTACGAAATATTTGGATGCTACACACACTATTTAGCCTGCTAAAGTCTTTGAACGGGCTGCCCTGGGAGTCGTCTGACCGAATGAAGCGGCAAGAGCGACTAATGCAAAAGGACGGCTGCACAGTGCAGGGGGAAATCACCGTGCGCCGTCCAGGTCAGCGATTCAAAGTTGAAGTTGGCCTTAAATTAGTCTTCTGACGAGCTCCGATGAAGCCGACCGACAGCGGTGACCTTTCCCAACGAGTGTCTGCCGCCAAAGCCGGCACGACTTTCTCATTGAAACCTTCAGCGCTTGAATCAGGGAGGACCCGAGGAAGCCAAATCATCCCGAAAGATGTCCATTTGGCGGATGAGGATGCCCTGAACGTCTGAGAGCTCAATACGTTCCATAAGGTCGAGTTCTTTCTTCATGCGCAACGCGTCTCGGTTACGAAACCCGTCAGGCGAGCAGGTGGGGCTGTCATCAGCAAAGACAAATAAACACCTCGAAGGCACTCAGCCAAATCTGCCCTCTGTCGCTCGTTTTTCCTCTCGCTTCACTTTGACTGGCGGATGATGCACTGCTCACAAAAAGTTAGCCGTTTTCAGCTCACAGGTAAAACTCGAAGATGAACCGAATCAGCACCACAACCGTTACGTTCAGACTTCATTTGACCTCGAAACTTCTGCTCAACCCAGCATTTGCTGTTCTTTAAAAAGGTGCAGAACGGCATTCAAAAAACGGACGGAAAGGGAAAAAGAAAAATGTCTGACATCACTTATGAAGTACCACAAGGGTCAATTCTTGGACCCAAACCGTTTATGGTATGTTATCCATGAATGATTTGGTAAGTGCATCTTAGCTAACTTGTCTGGGTAATAACAGAATGACACTCAAATCTCTAAAGATAAAAAAATACTGTATCTATTGATACAGTATGTCATAAACTGAAGTCCCTAACTAGTTGGAAGCCAGGGTCCAACATGGACTTTGGCCCGATGGCACTGGGCCAGTCTGCCAATATACTGGGCCACCACATAGCACATTTTTGTCTTTTGACCACAAATATTTTGACTTTTACGAGCCAATATTTTCTTCAAGGCTTAAAATAAACGGTATCAAGACACTAAATATGAAAGGATTGGTGGGACGCGCAGACTGACGACTTGACAGCAGAAAGCGGCGACCTTGATCCTGGTTTAGCAGCACCATCACTTTTTTTTTTTTTTCTTTTCAAACAAAGCACCCAGTGGGTTTTGCACTAACCGGAAATGTAACTTGTCACCCAAAAACACACAAAATGCACACAGATGGAGATGGGTTGGGCATCTAAATGCAAAATTCCAAGAAGCTTATGGCTGTTATTGTGTCAAATCTAATTGCGGGAATATTCTACAAGAACAAAAAAAAAAAAAAAAAAAAAAAAAAGCTAATGCTCACATATCCTCAAAGGGGGATTACAGTTCCAAACTGGAGACTGGCAAAAAAAAAAAAAAAAAAAAAAAAAGGGTGTCACAAATGGAGATGGACTGTCAGGCGGACTAATTATGCCTGTTGAAAAGTGCAAGGCTCATTTCCCGGGCTTACGTCGAGGGGAATCATTCAGTGGGCGACCCCGTCCTTGATGTGATGAAAAGAAACATGTTCATAATACTGACAACTCTTTCTCTCCAGAGTGGCTCAATTTGACGGCTAAATGCTGGCGTTTGCAAACCCGGCAGCTCGACGGTAATGCATAGTTAGGCTATGACAAGCTCGTATTCATTGGGGCAAACCAACCCCCCCCTACGTGTCTTTATGATATGCCGGTGGGGATCAAATGTGAATGGCGGTCGGCTGAGCTTGAACCGATCGACTTCAACAGGCTGCTGAGAGAAAGGTGGCCTACCTCTAAAACAAAATGCCGTGCGGCAAGGTCAAAGCCAGGACAGTGGGGGTGATCGATGCTAACGTGATTAGCGACACGCAGAGGCGGCTGCTGGTTAGAGGCTCGCTTTCTCATCATAGACTTGCAAGGCAGGTTGGGAACAGACATGTGCAGGTGCTGCCCCTGGACCCTAATTCCGTCTAGGACTGTAAACACGGGGGGGGGGGGGTTGCAGGACACCGATTGCTGCTCCCACTCGATCGCCTTCTGCGAGAGCTTCAGCTTAATGTTCTAACGCAAGACTGATTTATGATGATGATGATGATTATTATTCTTTTCATAAAATGCGCATGAATTATTTTGTTGTGTTCGTTTAGCGTGTTTCTCCCAAAATTGGCGAATTCAAATGTTTTATTTCTCTTCATATATCTGATGGCATGTTGGTGCATCGTGTATGCAGTCCTAAAACCTATCGTCACTGTCCTGTGGGAAAAAAAAAAAAAAATGAAATGACAAAAAATGCACACACGTGTTTTTCACAGGAACGCGACGATCGGAGGCAAGGCAAGCATTTTTCATCCAGCGCTCTCACGCAGGAGCTGCTGTCAGCCTCAGCTCGCATCCAGATGTCACGCTCCACTACGCCAAGCCCCGCCTCTCAAAGACAAATATCGATGACTATTTCTGATGTATGTCCTCGGAATTTTGTGCCTGCAGTTCATTTTTGGGTGCGTGAATATGTGTCGAAACCGGCCGCAACCTTGCAACGTTGCTCGTGCCTCCTCACGGCAATACGAGCCCCTTTGCCGACGTCTTCGGCGTTCTCAGTCTATTCTTAGTCACCGCAGATGATGACCTTCTAATTGGCCCCACGCATGTTCCTCGCCCGGCGCGATGACAATCGATGTTTCGGAAAACGCCTTGACCATCGCGTGGGGACTGATTACGTGGCGGGCGGGCGTGGGGCGTCGATGTTGGACGGCGCTGAAACAACAAGAAAGAGAAGTTTGGAGAACAAAGAGGAGCCCTTGCTTGGCCGTCTCTCTGCGCTTCAAATACTTGGCATTGCCTTTGTTTTTTTTTTTGTTTTTTTGCTGTTGTTTTTTTTTATCGTCCCTCCCCTGTTTCTGCTTGCAGAGGAGAGGGGGGGAAAATGTGCAACTGCACGCCCTCACACAGGGAGTGGAGGAAAAGAGAGGCCGCCGGAAGAACATTGCCTCTTAATATCAGAATAGACAATGACATTTGTTTATCGGCCTTATCAAAACACAAGTCACGCTCTCTAATCCAAAATCTGTGGACATTCGACTGGTGCCTCAAGCGAAATACACACACACACACACACACACACACACACACACACACACACACACACACACACACACACACACACAAATATCTGAACTGATTTTTAAAACCTGAGCGACCCCACGCGATGAGGAAAATTTGATGACTGGTGTACCTGAGGTGACCCACCATAGCCAATTATCGGTAGATGTATACTAGGGTTAGAATACTTCGGGATTTTTCCAGTATCGTTAGTTTAAATTTAACATTTATGATTACTAGCCACCAACCATTTCCCGAGGCGATTTAAAATAAATAAAACGTGCTTAGCACAGACCACACCACATGATAATCGCTCAGGATAATCTTTCAGCGATATCCGCCGATTGGGCTTTTGCTGACTTGAAGAAGGAGAAATGCTCAAATGATCAGGATGTGTCAGTTTTCGTTGTTGGCCCCCCGACTGTTTTCAAAGCCGATCGGGGGCGGGGGGAACGATTTTTCGCAACACAGCCCACACCACATGATAATCGCTCGGGAAAATCTTTGGGTCATCAGACACTCTGACTTTGATCTTTGACGATGCAAAGGAAGAGAAAATGCTGAAATTTGACCCGAATGACATTCCGGGTGATGATCCGCTCTTTCTCGTTTTTCGATGGATAGCCAGTCAGTGGCCCGATTTCAACTTGGACCACCAACATTTCTCAGTGAAAATAAAAAATGGTTGCACGCGAGCCTCTCCTGGATGGCTTACAGCAGATTTCTTCACTATCAGCACCTCCAAGGAATTTCATTAGGAAAATGTGAAACAAAAAAAAAAAAAAAAAACCAACGCCGGACGTTCCATTTCATTAGGCGAAGTGCTCTCACCTTATTTGTTTCTCATTATTTTCTCCCTCTTATATTTGCATCAGCCGCTGCTCAGATTAAACCGCGGCGTGCACTTCATCTCGGGAAGAAAAAGGCCAGTTTGCAAAATAGCTTTCTTTCTCCCCCCCGCGGATGCGCTGCCGCATCTTAGCGAGCCAAAAACCACCTCGAGGAGCCGCCGGCGTCGATGCGCGTCGGCTCCTTTGCGGCCGCCGCTTCCCGTAGACGCCCGGAGGCCTCCGCCTTTTGATACTTTGTCCTCCCCCGGGTCGTGCCAAAAGAGAGGCGGAGCAGGATTACCGTCTGCATGGAGGTATTGACGTGGATTAGGCCTTGGATGCCGTTAAAAGGTCACGACAAGAGCATTTTGGGGAATTGGTCAGCAGGGTCTAAGCCCGGATAATGCCCCAAAGACTGTCGTAAAGTCGCCCCAAAGCAGGGGCAGTCATCAAAATAATCATACAAAAAAGAAATAAATAAAAGAAGGGGAGGCAGCCGTCAGAAACAATCAAGAAATGCCATTTCTACTCACAAAACCATCTGCTCGTCCTAATCGGTGCTTGCTTTCGACGGAGATAAAGCCGAACCCCCTGTGAGCTCAAGTCAGTTAAATCTGCCTCGCCCCCCCACACAACCCCTCCCCAACTTTGTATTTATGAATCTGTGTGTGTGTGTGTGTGTGTGTGTGTGTGTGTGTGTGTGTGTGTGCGTGCATGTGTGTGTGCGCATCTGAGGAATCAGTCATGGATTAAGACGATTTACCTCCGATTGAAATGTGAGGTGACTGACAGGCCTACGTTTGAGAGTGTGGATAATAAGTGAAACTTTCTGCACATTGTGCGAGCATGAACCCAATCTGTCACTCGGCCGAGATTTTCCCCCAAAAGCCCGAGCTGGAAACTCGGCGTAGGTGGGAAGCGCCACTCCCAACGCGGTTCTCTCGGCCGCAGCAAGACAACAAATGGGGCACGCGTTGAAATGTGGCGAGGCGTCGCTTCGTTCCTCACCTGCCTAAATGCAACCCCCCCCGACCCCCCCCCAACCCCGTGCCCCACCGAAAGGCTTTTTTTGCGCCCCGTCCGACAAAGCGGCAGCCCGAGGGTCAGATTAAGCCGCTATTGGTTTCGCCCCATTCGTCACGCCGCAAACAAAAGAACAGGAAGGAGCCAATCAAAACATTTGGCCAGGTGTGCTCCCGGCGCGTTTGTTCCAAGGCTTCATCTTTGTGTCAAGCCCAGCCCCCCCAAGTCAGCCGCTGCACAGCCAGAGTCACGTGATGGCAACCCTGAGCTCGACTTCACAAAAAGCAGCACTTTTTGTTTCATGCCTCTGCCAGGTCAAGAGGACTTTTCAAACAAAACAGAAATGAGCAAGAATGGCACGTTGTGTAACGAAAGCTTTGCGTTTGCTAGCTTGATGGTCAATAGCATTCGGGCCGCGGTGCTACATCCCTTTAAGATTGAACATAAGCAAGGCAGCAGTGTGTGTAAAGGCCAGACAACGGTCTTCACGGGTGTTTTCTTTATCCTCTGTGAAGAACGGCTAATATCAGTGCGCTTCTGATGAGCCGAGAGGAGTTGTGACTCTTCAACGAACAGCAAAATTGATGGTTTTGTACTGGCACACCTGAAGCAGCGACATTTCAGAGCTGAAGTTTGACCAAAAAAATTATTTTTCATGAATTGTCATGTTTTTATGAAGTATATTGTTATGTACGGTTATTTTTGCGCTCATTAAAGTACACGTGACAGAATATTTTGGGGAAAAATGAAGTCATTGCAGTTTTTCCCCCCGAAATATTGCAATTGTATTTCATTTTCAAAGTCCTCATAGTGAGTTTTTTTTTTTAAACACATGCAATAAATTAATCCGAATTACACACACACACACACAAACACACACACCACACACACACACACACACACACACACACACACACACACACACACACACACACACACAAATAGACTTCTGATACATAAACGTTTTGGTCCTGACATAAATGCAAATAAAGGCGAATGTACCACGAATGAATCTGAATGATGGACTTGGGTTGGCGTTGTTCACCACAAATGGTTGCTTTGCGATTTGTGAACCGCCTTCGACTCCATCGCAATGTCAATTTAAGCTTGATTAATTGTTTAGCCCTAAAACAAAATCGAGAAAAAGGCGGGGCTGCTGCTCCACTTTCAGCTTTTGGATGCATATTCATGCCAAGATCAAAATGGCACCCGTGCAGCCACCCACCCCCACACCCCCTCTACCCTCCCCCAGCCGCCACCGTGATAATTCTCGAGCCGTCAGCGGGTTGTGTTATGCGAACATCTTTGCATACTGCTGACGACGTCTCACTGCGGCTTCCGATCTGCAAAAGGAGGGCAATGCGATGGGAACAATGGCGACTGGCAAACGCGCCTTGTGTACCGCACCGGTGAAGCGAAAAAGCTCAGCGCCGTCGCCTTTTAAATGGGTCAACAATGCGAGCGGCCAGCTTTGCCGCGCATGTGCGCAGTTTCCTTTCCCCTAATGGACGTGCGCTCGCGTGCGCGGCCCAGGACGAAACGGCCGTCTTAAGTAGCGCGAGGCCTTCATAAAACATGCATGGCGCTAATGCGTGCCGCGGCCGCCGCAGCCTTTTGTGTCAAAGTCTGGCGGTCGCAAAAGTCATCCCCGACTTAAAGCCATCCGCTTTGCCTCTCGGGGGGGAGGGGGGGGGGGGCTCGGAGTTAGGAGATAATGAGCATCCTGCAATATTTAGATACTTCTCTAATCAGCCGTCCACTTGCAGAGGATTTCTTCACCGCAGTAATTGTCTCCTTGAGCGAGGTTTTGCTGTTTTGGGCGGGGCGGGAGAGCAACTCCGAGTGTGGCCGTTGGCGTCCCTTGACCCAGTGGAGAGCCTTTTTAAAAAGATCTCAAAAGGTGGATCGCGGCATACTTTTCTATTCGTCTTTTCCTATTGTTATGCAAATGGAATCGATCCGTTCCAGCCTGCCCCAATAAAGCACTTCATAATATTATACTTTATAAAAACATACAATGTTCAACTGAATGTTGACATTCAAGCCACAAAATGCTGCCCTCGTGGTGTGTCCACTTTGGCCACCTGGGGGCAGTAAAAGTCAGATGGATATCCTGTTGACGGAGAAGTTCTCATTCTAGGCTGCCCCCGTCTCCTTGCAGCAGCCAATCATATTGCGGTGGGGCGTGTCCCACCTGAGTGTTCATCACTCATATCAGTCGCTCTACGCAGAGGATAAAGAGATTAAGACCGAGTATTGTAATGTCGTCTGTCAACATGGTGAACAATTTTGTGCTGCCGAAAGTGTGAAGGAAGCGCCGCGTAGATGCTAATTTAGCATTAGCATGAAGCTAGCGGGGCCTTTCTTTAAGCAGTTGTTCGGCTGTCTTAGGTTTGCTTTGACGGAAAACTGTCGCGCTGTGTAAAGTGCGACCAGACACACGTCTCTCACCTTGGAAAAACTCATCAGCCCAGTCAGTCGTTTCTCAAGGCGCCGTTGTACCAGCAGACAGCATCAGAAACAACTCACGGTGTGACGACCACCGTCCCCAAAACTGCAAAGCCCCAAATTAATAACCCCAACAAACGATCGGTTCATCGCTAGAGTAGGAAATGCCATCTTGGAGAAGCGAGGGCAGCAAGCTGTTCTCGCAGCCCAGAAGTTCTTATTTATTTCGACAAGTAGCGCAAATGTCAGAGGTTAAGCAGCTGGCAGGCCTGATCGCCGCATGCATAATACAAACCGAGGGCTCGGACGAGAACATGTACAAACATCGGCAAGGGTGGGGGTGGGGCGGGGGGAGAAAATGCGTGTACACATTTTGATGATTGTTATCTTTAAAGGTCAAAATGGCAAGAAGGTGCGCCAGCACAGACATCTCCGTCCAATAGGGAATAGAATCAATGCGAATGAAATGGAAGCGCGCGGGTCATCGCTGTCCAACGTGTGCTGGTGAGTCCCTAAAATGAGGAATCGGCGTTTGCTGCGGCCACGCTACATCCGCTCCGAGCGGCAAACACGCACTCCGATCAGACCGCCGCGACACCAGACACGAATTAAAGCGTTGCGGCCCGGTTGTCGTGGCGACGCCTGAAGCCGACGCGTTGCCGGCGAAACTTGTACCCGGGAGTTATTATGCAGCCAGCGTTTGTGTGTTGAGCTCCCTCCACTCCCACAAACTGTGAGAGATGCTCGGCGGCTCCATGCATGAATGCATGAGGGCGCCGCAGTCCCGGTGTCAAACCTACAGAATGTGTGAACGCCTGAATACATATGTGTGTGTTTGTGTGTGTGTTTTTCAGCACCTCTTGCCCAAGTGAGAAAAGAAATACAAAGCCCCCCCCCCCCCACCACCGCTTTTTGTTTGTTCATGGCATGAAGTCAGCAACATATGCACAGTCCTGGCACAAAAAGGCATTCAAAGAAATGACAACTACGACATGCCCAGTCTTACAGCTCATTCACATTCCCTCACAACAAAACATTACCTCCCCCCCCCCCAAAAAAAAAGGGCCGGCCGTTGTCTGAATGGGAGCCAGACTTGTGCTTGGCTGCACATAAACATGACTGCAGGCCCTCATGAAAAACACAATCATGTCTCTGCATCGCCTCGACAAACTGTTTTTGGGTGCGTGTGTGTGTGTGTGTGTGTGCGAGAGAGTTGTGTGGCAACTCCAAAATCGCCATTGAACACAGTTTCGCATGTATTCATATTCATAACAAAGGATTCTCTCGCTTGCTGTTGCATTTGGATTTTTTTGGGGCTCCAACATGGTTTAGGTACGCATTGGTTTTTCATGAAAAAAACCTTTTTAAAATGGCACGAACATGTACTTTCATTTTTGTTGCAATTGTTACCTAATGACAAGCTACATATGTAAAGATATATCGAAAGCTATTTTTTGGCGGGGGGGGGGGGGGTTGTTTTGATGTAATTTGCAATTTTTTTTTTTTTTTTGCGCCCTTGCTTGTAATGATCACTATGACCAGGTACATTGTTACCCTCACCACCCAAAAATGCCATCTTATACAGTGCGAAAATTAAAACTGAGATTTGTAAAACATGTAATAAAAATCCAAAATATATAATATGAATGATGCATATATTAAAATATATGGTATAAAAATTTGAATAAATTAAATATAGAAATGGTAAAACTATAATGAATTTCTCTCTCTCTCTCTCTCTCTCTCTCTCTCTCTCTCTCTCTTTATATATATATATATATATATATATATACATATATATAATTTTTTTTTTTTTTTTGAGAGAGAGAGAGCTATAAAATAATCAATTATGTCTTCTTGTCTGCAGTTTCTTCAAGATGAGTAAATATGGATTTTCTGTTCCTTCCCTGTCCAAATGCTCTCTTCCCACGAGGCAGATTTCTTCCTCCGGAATGAGCATTTCCACGTTCAGGGATTTTGGGGGTGCACAACGGGGGCTTTGTGGCGCGCCTGTGCGTGGGCGCAGAGGCAGTGAGGAGGAAGCCGGACCTTTTGGATGCGACACAAGGGTATAATTTGAATACCTGCCTGCTCCAGCCGAGCAGTGATCAATCACTTCTTTGTCAGCCGCCACTCCCCACTGGCTCTTATTCCACGATGCCTCCTCGACGTGTTTGTCTTGTTTTTTTTTTTTTTTTCTTTAACATTCATTAATTAATTTTCTCCCTGCGTCTCGCCTGGGCCTCTCCTGCCTCCCCACTGTTCCATCTGCTTTCCGAGCTTCTGTTGTGCCGTTTTAGTCATTTGCCGGACGGCCATCTCGTCGCCGTCGGGTCCCTCGCCCCGCGTTATCTCACCAGGTCTTCTTGTTCTGCCTATCTGGCTCACTGTCGCCTCGCCTGGGGCGATATCACAAAGAGAAATAGGGGCGGCGAGGAGCAGGTGATGGATAGGAAGCACGTGCGTTTAATCTGCAGGTGCTAAATAAATACATAAATAAATAAATACAAATACAGCCTCGTTGGCATGTTGTGCATTTAACCACACCGCAAAACCTCGTGTTACGAGCCGAATGCTAACACGTCATTTGAAAAAGGCCATTTTACGCGCAAGACAAAGTCTCGCATTGATCTCGCAATTTTTAAAACCAAAATGCGCAACCCCGACTGAGAGTCGTACACACGACAGGTGTTGTTGTCGTGCCCGCTTCTGTCCCGATTGCCGTTTTTGCATGGCGGGCGATTTAATTTGTGTGCACACATGGGCCGTGACCTTTGGGAAGGGGGGATGGAGAAGGCGCACGCCTTCTGCCTCCACCAGGTTTGGGGAAATCAACCCTAAGACCGGCACCGCCGCAGCGGTGGCTCTTGAAATATGAATGCTTTGAATTCAACACACTTTCTTTGCCATCTGGCCCCACGATCGGGGCTGCCTCCTTAACACACATGCGCGCTCATTATCACCTGGGCTTTGGAAAATGCCAGACAACAACATTCACATTGCCAAAGGGCAAAAAAAATAATAATAAAAAATACAACCAAGATTAAATATTGTACCTCAAAGTATAGAAAATAAGCCGTCGTAGCAAAGGGTTTCAAATAAAGTGCCCACATCGTTTTTTTTTCTGTTTGTTGCCATATGAACACCTCCAACATTTGTAATCTCCCACTAAGGTAAGCGTCGGCTCCCCTGTCTGGCAGCCAGCGCTAAAGAGTGTGGGAGGCATGCTCGGATGAGCCATTACTCTTTTTTTTCGAGGCTGCAATACATTTGCACTCTGCATCCGTCTCGACGGTCGGCGTGAATGAACTCCCGGTGATGTCCGGGCCAGTAAAAGGTTCTTCTATCTGCAAGTGATCATCCTTAAGGTGCCGCCGCGGCTCGCCGGAACGTTTTAACGATTTTCCCGCTCCCGGCGACTCGCTTCGCTTGCAAAGTTGTCAGAAAACAACGAGATGGGCCTTCCTCGGGATCGGTAAATTCTGTCCAAACGAGGCAAGCTGAAGGAGAACGTGGATGGCATTGACACAACTGTGTGAGTCAGACTGCTGTCCAAACCGCACAGACTTTGTCACGTGGCAAATGTGGGAGGAAGTCACAAGTTAAGTCTCAAGCGTTAACCTCCACTATTTCAAGCCGGTCCCAAGTTGCTGTGGCAACAATATCAAGCAAGTAATCACCGCCATCAACTCGAGCCATACAGTCTTTCCGAGCCATATATACTGTGTGTGTGTGTGTGTGTGTGTGTGTGTGTGTGTGTGTGTGTGTGTGTGTGTGTGTGTGTGTGTGTGTGTGTGTGTGTGTGT
>NW_017808403.1:1463377-1475638 GCF_001891065.2 Hippocampus comes
TTTGACATTGCACCGCTCGCTTGGGACGATGCGGCGGCGTGTTGTTGATTTGAAGATGAAGTCCGCCCCGAGAGGTTGGGGAAAGCCACCCGCCCGCCACCCCTTCCAGCGACGTGCTGATCAATAGGAGGTCACGAGGCGTGTTGCTGGAAGAATCTAATTGGCTGTTTGACTCACAAGGCTCGCCGTTTATGAATATCTGATGACGTGCGACGACTGAAGCAAAAGGGAGGCAGAACGTACGCACCGCGATACAACAACAGCCGAGTCGGTCACTGGACAATGACCAAGTTAAAGCCGAAAGACATGAAACAAAGCAAGTCCGAGTGGGTTGTCCGTGACAGAGAAACAAGTCTTGGAGGAGCTAATGAGTTCAGTTAGCTTTCCCGTCCCGTCAGAGTCTTGAGCGGTTAGCCGATATTTGCCCTCCCCTTTGATAATTGCATTTATTTTGCGCTTAGGTGTGCGACTGATGCCCTCTCAAGCAGAAATGAGTGGGCAAAGGTCTTCCTCAAGGACGCTCTGGCTTGGTTTCAAGCTTGGATCGCAGCGCCAGGAACGGCTTATTTCCTGCCTGATTTACGGTTACGTGGAAGTAGACTGCAAAAAAAGTGCCGATTGTCTGAGAGGTGTGCGACTGATGCCCTCTCAAGCATAAGTGAGTGGGCAAAGGTCTTCCTCAAGGACGCTTTGGCTTGGTTTCAAGGGCTTGGATCGCAGCGCCGGGAACGGCTTATTTCCTGCCTGATTTACGGTTACTTGGAAGTAGACTGCAAAAAAAGTGCCGATTGTCTGAAGATTTCTACAAGGTAAACCGCTCCGTCCTCGCCACAATCCCCGATCGGTCCGCATTAAAGCCAACGTCGGGCGTCGGTTTGCGTTGCCCGAGTACCCGTGCGTCAAAAGGCGCAGGCGCTAAGACTCGAGCACTCAGATTCGTCTGAAAACGCCGCCAGTGGAAGACGATACTGACGTTACGACACGGAGGCATCGACCTCGGTGTGAAGAAATTTGCCTCCGACTTTAACTCAGTCTGAAGCTTGATTCGGGACTTGGTTAAAGATGCGGACATTTATGGCAAATGCTACGCGTTGTTAACAGGCGGGAGTCTCGCATTCACTCAAATGTGCGCTTGGTTGAATTCAAGCGACTTAACTCGCTCACAATCTCACTCAAAAGCTTGTCGGCTTCACGCAGCAGGTTTGTCCGGCGTTTGGAGAAGCACGACCTCTTTCACGCGGGCCTCCGGGCAAACACACAGCAAGTGGCAACACAGCTGCTTACCAATTCAAGTAGGGTGTTAAACCCCCGTGGTTGCCCCCCGCCCCCCTTCACTTTATTTTGAATAAAAGGTGAGATACAGTGCACAGATGCAGTTCTTTGGGAATGATCCGAAACAGCCTTCACAAAGAGGGGAACGTTGGTCTGCAAGTTTTGGATGTCCGAGAGTTCTGTCGGGCGGCAGCACGGCGGCCCAGCGGTTAGCACGTGCCCCGCCTCTCGCCCCCATAGGCTCCAGATCACCCGCGACACTCAACGAGGACAAACTTCGAATGTGAAATTTGGGTGGATGGATGGACGGATGGTTGAAGTCAAAGCCAACGCGCCGTGTCGTACGCACGTCAGCACGTGGGTGCCAGTGCTCTATCCTGTCGCAGGAGGTTCGCTTCTAAATACCCCAGACGACCTTACACGTCCGCGAGTGTCTCCCCGCCACCTTACTGGAACGCTCTGCGCTGTATGTGCGTGTATGTGTTCCCTCTCTCTGATCTCAATCTCCTTTCAGTGTTTGCCCCTACCATTTTCCATGTGCTCTGCCTCACCGACACTGCCATCCGGCGTGGTCCTCTCGTAGCTGTCCTCGGGCAGGGGCAGGGCGCCCAGTCGGGGCCCCGACGAACTCTTGCTGCTGGGCGTCTCGGACTCGTCCAGGCCGCTGTCGTAGCAGCTCTGCAGCGATCCCTGCTGGTGAGGGTCCTGGGGCTGGCTCACCACCGAGAAGGTCACTCGGCGAAACGGCTACAAGAGAAACCAAATGGCCGGGGGTCACTACAAAAGGGACGCTTAGGCGGAGTTCTGTCCTCGGATTGGGAGTTGAGGGAAGAAACAAAGCAGACAGGTGTCAGAAGGCTTTTTCCGCAAGATCCCAAAGGGAGTCAAAGGCTCAAGCTGGCGAGTACGCACGCATGTCCCAAATAGCCGTTCGGGCGTTCGCGGCGTCACTTATTTGCTGATCATTTTAGGAACGTGTCTTCTGTTATTCATTGAGTAACTCACAGATTGACTGTTTTTGTCCCGAGGCCAAAGAATAGCAGTTCGGCGTTCGCGGCGTCACTTATTTGCTGATCGTTTTAGGAACGTGTCTTCTGTTATTCAACTCACAGATTGACTGTTTTTGTCCCGAGGCCAAAAGCGATAAAGGCATTACATTGGGACGATCTTGTGGAATGTTGATGTCATTGCGAGGTTGAAGTCTTTGGTCTTTTCCCTGTGAAATGTCCTGCTTGGTTGGCAAAGTGGACGTTGGTTTTTGCTTCTCCTGACGTAGCTCTCAATAGCCTGTGTGCTCTGCTTTTTTTTACATTTACATTTTTGATTTATTCATTGATTTATTTTTTTTATAGCTGGACAAACCAAAAAGTGAGTTTCATGACTTTTGAAGTCAGCTTAAGTCACACAAGCTTAGGTTCCTACCAGAACAAAGAACACATTACTCCGGTCCTAAAAGCACGACACGGGCTCCCAGTCAGCTGTAGAATACGTCGTCAAATTATGCTACCGGTCTACGAATCACTGAATCGTTTAGGTCCTGAATACATTCCGGAAATGCTAATGGAATATAAAGCCAATAGGGTACTGAGGTCAGCAGACTTGGATCAATTAGTGAAACCCAGACTTCAGAGTAAACACGGTGAATAAGCAATTTGTGGATATGCTGCATGCAAATGAAATATGCTGCCAATAGCGCTGAAGTTAGCCCCAAGTGGAAAAGCTTAAAAAAAATAATAAATTAAAAAAGCATTTCTGCAATAAATTTTTCTAAAATCTGTGCGTTCTTTTAGTACTTTTAGGTCACTTTTATTTCTTGACTTTGCTTTCAAATGTCTTGAATTCTTTGGTTTGGAAATGTTGTCGTTTTAATTTTGCGAAGCACATTGAGCTACCTTGCTGTCACATTGCGAGGTGGTGGTGGACCCCAAAAAGATAATAATAATAATTTAAAAAGCATTTCTGCAATAAATTTTTCCAAAATCAGTGCGTTCTTTTCGTACTTTTAGGTCACTTTTATTTCTTGACTTTGCTTTCAAATGTCTTGAATTCTTTGGTTTGGAAATGTTGTCGTTTTAATTTTGCGAAGCACATTGCTGTCACGTTGCGAGGTGGTGGTGGACCCCAAAAAGCAGGCAAGAGGGAAGAGCAGGGTGTACTTGACAAATTGTATTAAAACATAGAGAAAACGAAATCCTAAACAAACAAAGTCCTGAAAACAAAAAGAATCCAAAGTAGCAAACAAGACCATGACTGAAGCAAAAACGAACCATAACCGAAACATGACTGAGAACAAACATGACAGTAGCAAACACAAACAAACAATAACCCGACACTGAGTGGTTGTGCCGCGAGTCCTTTTAAACAATTACATCACGACATAACGACCAACAGGTGTGCAGCTGCAGGGAGAGCCCTACAGTGCCACCTGTTGGTCACAAACCGAAACATGTCACTTGCGAATGAAATCCAAATACCTAAAGTGCGAGCGTGCATATTTGTTTGCTCGTCTTGACAGTTTGCGTTAGCGTGCTATTCAGTTTAGCATGCTGGCTAATACTAGCGAATGAGCTCGGTATTTCGTTTGTGCTAAATAATTGAAGTCCAGAGTACAGGTGTTTATGCAACATGCTTTCATGATTGTGTAGGTGCGGGAAGCTGATGATCCGTTTCCCGTGGTGTCACAGACCAGTTAGCGGAATCTTGAGGCTAATACGAACCCCTTGAAAGCGTGAGTGGCGGCAGGGCTCCGTCCCGAGCCCCCAAGTATAGCAGGGATGCACGATCATGGCGACCACATTTTCTCCTACAGCAGTTCCCAACAACTTTCATGACTTTTTAACACCCGCAAACGCATCGATGGGACTCTGCGGATCAGAGCGGTAAACATGGCCCTCAGCCTCGGTGCTGGCCCGCAGGGGAAAAGAATGTTTTCCCCCTGATTTATCGAAGACGGGCGAACGAGGGCCCCGCCCGTCTGAGCGGCAGTCCGCGCGCAGGTGAAGATAAGAGCATTCCCATCCGGCGGAGTCTTTGCCAGAGGAGCCGCTGTCGATACGCGTTGCTTGATCGAAGGCGTTATTGAGCAGCGTCAGTGAGTTAAGCAGTTAAGAGCATTTCATTAAAGTCGAAGTCTCTTTCTTGCCCTCCCCCGCTGTCTCGGTCACCGCCTGTCTAGCTCTCGTTCCCTATCGGCGTGCCGCGCGGAGGTAGCGGCAGCGGGAAGGTGATGAAAGACGTGGATTCGACACTGGCTTTGCCGTTATCGTTATAAATGACTCTGCAAATGGTCGATGCCGTTCGGACTTTGTAATGAGATGCCGACGTAGCCCCGGCTCGCCTCCGTCGCCGGGACCTCGTTGCTTCCTGACATCGCCAAGACGTGATTCCATCATAAACCCAAATTGTCTTCCTGTTCTGAGGCTGTTCAATTCCGTGTTTGTTTGTTTGTTTGTTTTGTTTTGTTTTCGTCATCTCCAGCCTGCCACGACGCATCCCAAATGTGTCTGAGAGCCCCAAATCCCCATTTGAAGCAACGCAGTGTGGATTGCAGCCCTTCACGGTTCCCAATCTTTGCCCGCGTTTCCACACCAAGCGCTGCATTTATTGACTTACTTGCACCCAGTTCACTTTCTCTGGCTGACTGACGCGCACGGCAATCCTGGCAATAACTCATGTTTCTGTGTAATTACAATCAACACTCAACAAATGAATCGGTATAAATATTCATGCAGATCTCACTCGGATAGCCAAACATTTGCTGCGCAATTAAAACCGCCGACCCAGAAGAAAAACGGCTCTGCGAGTGTAACAACACTTGAGTCCGTGTTAAGATGCTAAATGTTGCTTTTGTTTCTTTGTTTACGCACCCAAACGTTTTGTTTTTTGGGGTGTGTGCGAGATGTTGCTTGTGGATTTGTCTGGCGGCGTGACGCTCTGTCCCTGGGAAAACTGTTTTCTCATTGACACAAATGCAATGAACGCCGCCTAATGAATTGGAAACACTCGGGCAAGGGAAAAGGGAAAATTAGCTTGCGGAAATGAAGCTCGGGGAAAATATTTGATTCACCTGGATTTCCTCCTTTATTGGCTGCGCAGCGAGACGGTCGGCAGAAAGCTCATTTATTTGCAGAGCGGCGACGGAGTTCACGCCAGGATTGCCGCGGGCTTTGGATCGGAATCTGCTGTAAGCACCATCTGCACTGTGACCTTTTGCTCCTTTCACTTCTCAAACTTTTTTCGATCTGTGAAGCGTTTGGTTCTCGCTTTCCCAGGTTCACGTCAGCGCAGTGGAAAGCGAGTGTTTTGAATGAAATGTTGCCACTGTCCAGCATGCGATTCCCCCTGCGTATTTACGATCAAAGAACGGACCGATTTCAGTTTCGATGGATTGATGGGCAGTTTTAGGGTTGGTCAAAATCGTCACCAAAAAATTGGAAGATTCGAGCACCGAACGCAACGGTTGGCTGTCACGACGGCTGGTGGGCGGACGTTGTGAAGTTGGCTGCCGCCATCGAGTGGCTGGAATCAGTTCGGGCGTTTCGCTCACAAGGCAAAGCAAAACGTTTGCCCACCCGACAGGTGGGGTAACAGTTTATTTGCAGCAGGGCATGACTGGACAAAAACTCAAGTAAGGAGCTCTGCACCAAAATGTGAAGGGGGCTTTCTTGGCTATTTTACTTGTTTTCGAGGCAAAGTAGCGAAAAAGAAGCTGTCTGTCAGCGTTATGGTGGAAATGGCAGCGGCGCAAACTCCACCCCCACTCGGCACCCTTTCGGGGCCCCGTGCATTTGTGAAGGCTGACCGACAACGTGCCCTCCTCCCGCCTCCTGGCCCGAAAGTTCACCCATCTGCCAATCGAGTCCAGCGAGGGAAGCACTTGCACACAAATGCGCAAACACACGGCCCGAGTCCAGCTTGTAAAAAGAAAAACCTTTTATTCGCCTGCGTTACTTGAGCTGCTGTTTTACTGGGCCGACCGAGAGGAAAGCTCATAAAAGTCCCCGCGCCGAATCGCTTTGAGGGACGAGTTTGTTTATACTAATGGTAATTCAGGAAGTGGTACAGTGTTGTTTTGTGGATGTTTTCAGCCCCTGACGAGGATCTGGGATTGGGGGGGATTTGTCAACCTTGAATTCAGGGATGAGAAAAAGATCAAAACCTCATCAAATGGCTCTGCGCTGCGCTCGCATGCGGAAACGCGCACACGGCCACGCGCACGCAAGTGCATGGCTTAACCCCACGCCGCGCCCAGAGTTAGCGCGGCTTTCAACGTACCACTTTCATTACAAGTTAGCGCTCGTTGGCTTGATGGTTACCAGATGCCGGGACCTCTCAGAGGGGGTCGACGTCGGCATCGGCATCCTCCGATGGGGGTGGTGTGCGTGCGCGTGATTGAGAGCCGGCTGCGACAGCCACGGCTGATTGAGCCAAGCTTCCATCCTCCGAGATGAACAATGCAAACAAAGTCGCAGGTAGATTTGGAGGCTTAACCGGGGCCCCGTTTCCTGTCTGGGAGGGGAAAGAAAACACGCGGCTTTTCTGACGCAAGTCTGCGGAGAGCCAGTGAAAACACAAGCGCAGCTTTCGCCGCAATAATGTGCGACCTCTTGGATTTGATTTTCATTTCCTTCATCCCTGAACTGTCAGCAAGGCTCCCCCTAACACACACACACACACACGTTAGCTCGTTTGTTTGGAATTTGTGCTACACTTACAGCTTATTGGGAGTCGAGCATTTGGCGGCGGCGAGTAACTCCAGCTGTAAATACCTTGAGCAGATGGCAGTCAAGATGAAGGAGGACGGGGAGATGGAAGGAGCGACTCAAAATTTGAGTCGAGTGAGTGCGTCAGCGAAAAATGGCAATCAAGTTTGTGGATGTGGAAGTGGCGTTTCACTTGAAACGCGAAAAGCAGACGGCGGCCTGCGTTACGCCGCCCGAGACACGCGGAGAGTTGCCAAGTGGATCCCGCTGGTGACCGATCAACCCGATTGGAATGTCGATTCAAACAGTCATCAGATACGCCCAGTCGACAGATGAGACGACAGCCCGCGAGGCAAATGTCCAAGGGGGCGTGGCGTGGGGGGGGGGGGGCAATTGCAACCTGATCAGGGGGGGGTTTTAGCTTCTATCCGGTTGCAGCTCATTTCATCAGAGCTCAGCTTCAAAACACAGTCGTGGTATTGTCCCGAAAAACACAAATGCTCGATTGTGGACGGTCTCTTAAGCGAGTGACCGACCGGGGAGAATTTGAATAAGGGCGAGTCTCTGGAATGTTGGCAATAAACGCCGCAGCTTCCTCAGAACAGACTCCCGCCGAGTCAAAGGTATCACGTTCTGGCCGGGCTGATCGTTTTGTCCAACAAGGCCGTTCCCCAAATTCCCCGCCCACCTCTCTTCTTCGATTCCTTCCCCGTCTACTCGGCGCGCCGACTCCTCCGCCTCCGCGTGCTCTTTCCTCCCGTAAGGAAAGACGGCGAGAGATGAAACCGGGCGAGCGACTTCCCAGAAGAGACTCCCGGAGAAACGACTTTTGCGAGTTCAGCGTTTGATTTTGCCAGCAAAAAAAAAAAAATGGTGTCCTGCTCTACTTGGTCTCAAACAATGCATCGTTCAACGTCCTTTTACGCAGCCAGGCACACAAGGACAAGCAACAACCACAGCTTCTGGTTTTCTTTTTTTGCCCAAAAATGTGCACAGACCAAAACAGACGGAATAAGATTCGATTCAAGTAGCAAACTGTGGAAAGGCTCTGACCGAGAATGATCATTTTGTTTTGTTTTGTTTTTTTATCTCCTCTGCTTTTCAAGCGGAACGCTTGGCTGGATTCAATCTTTACCGAACTATTTCCTCTAACGTCTTAGATTTCTGCGGTCTGACTTTCAATGGTGTCGTGAGGCGCATCGTGTCTGTGTGTTGGGATCCTCCCCAGACCCTCTTCGTATGGCAACGGGGAAGTTGGCATCCAAGTCAAAGCCGGATTCCAAAGTTGAGAAGACTCCATCCGCGTCTTTTCTTTTCCCGCTGTGTTTTGGAACGTCTCCGGAAGCGTGCCGTGGTTACACGTTCATATTAGCATGCGCCAGGCGCTCCGAGCCGCACAGCCGAGTCGGGTGAGGGCGGGTGGGGACGGAAAAAGATCACACGGTTACTTTTTCAAATTCTGCGCTCAACTTTTAATTGCTCTTCAAGAGACGGATTAGGTCACTGCTGTAACAGAGATAGCGTTCTTCGGGGGGATGCGTTCGAACATCGACACAAGCTTCGGTTGGTTTGGTTTGGAATCGTTGGCGGGGGTTGGTTGGATCGGTTGCGGGATCCGAGTCCTCAAACTGACCCTTGGTGCCATCCCGTCGCCTTGAGATAGACGGCAGTCATCAAGCAAAAGGCCTTCTCGCCCGGCAGATTCTCAGAGTGCATTCCGGAGGTACGCCCGACTTGACTCCAGTCAGATTTCAATCGACAATTTTACGATGCGAGGATTCCGCCTCACGGCGATGGCATGTGACTTCGTCCCGTCGAAGCCGCATTCCGCCATTTTGTTTGGTACGTCCTGTCAACCTGAGCTGACCGGTGCACACGTGACACAGAGGTCGGGCCTGGAGTGGCTGCGAGTGTTTGTCATGCTTTTTGCCATCTTAACGTGTCAGACAGCCATCAGCTCAGGAGCCCCCCCCCCCCACCCCCACCCCATCCTCTCAGTCTCTTGGGCACGAGGGGAGCTATGCGGGTGTCGTGTTCAGGGATCCGTCAGCGTGTCTGACCAGTGGCCCGCCGCCGGCGTCGACTTGTTTTGACACGGCGCTGGGTGTCGGCAGGGAGCAAGGCCGTCGGCCCGGATTTGACGCAAAGTGGGCCGATGCGACGTTCCGCATTTGCTGTCACAGATGCGAGAAGGAGACGCTAACTTGTCCCGCTACGTTGAGCATTTTGATGCTGAATGAACAGTCAGAGACAGAGGAGAGAGGGAGGCGGGGCAAGGCCGAGATGGGCAAACTTTGGTGTTGAAAAAAACAAATGGGTCAAAAAAGGTGATGATTTTTTTTTGGGGGGCGGGGGGGCTAATATACTCAAATAGAAATTAATTCTCATGTTTGTTTTTTTTTTCCCAAAATCTGCTTTAGATCCCAAAACAAAAAACCTTTTGTTTCAATAAATCATTCAAACAATTTTTCAATGGCAATTAAAGAAAACCAGAAAACAATTCACGAATGCTCGTCTGAATGTTATTTTGATAATACAATCATATTGTACCATCAAGCCAGATTCATTGATGCAGCCCTTAACTTCGGGCGAAAAGCGGACTACATCCCGCCAGTCAATTACATGGCACATCTAGATAAACCATTTGCATTCACAATCACGCCGATGGACACTTTTTTTAGAGTGATCAATCAACCTACCTTGCCGGAGTACCAGAGGAAACCCCCAGCAAGGTCGGAGCCAAAATCAGTGCAGAGCCATGACCTCTGCACTGTGAGGCAAACGTGCTAACCAGTGCGAACCATATAGATAAATAGATATATAGTGTGTGTGTGTGTGTGTGTGTGTGTAATCTCATGTTTTAATGCTAATCGGCTATTTCAGAAAAAAAGTACACACTTGAGAAAAGTACACTAAGTACAGTGATTTCAAACATTTTTAGCTGTACAAGAAGTACTTATTTAATGATGTAGCCAATTATTTCGTATGATAAATGTACAAAAAACAAAAAGGAATTTCAGTGAGGAAAGAAACGGGCCAAATGAATGAATGCAACATATTGAGAACGTAAATGCCCTTTTGGTCCGGATTAAAGAACTCGAGTGGGCCATACTTTGTCCACCCCTGGTGGCAGATGATAAACAACTTTATTTGCCATCCTCAGTCATCAGGAGAGCGCGGCTGCCATCCAGGAGCAAACCAAGATGGATTGGCGGAGGATGTAGCGTGCATTTAACTCATCATCTTAAAAAGAAAAAAAAACCCAAAAAAAACCAGCCATTATTCCCTCACGCCATCATTTCCTTTGCCAAGCGTCCTTATCGTAGCACGCACACGCTCTCGTCCAGCTGCCACATTTGTGATTATGATGCATTACAATGAGGAAAACAGATGATTCAAATCGCGGTTTGCCCAACCTTGATTAAGCCGAGGTGCGTGTCTTACATAAGAAACATCTCCCAGCATCCGGCCAAACAAAAATGCCACGAAAAAAAGTATCGTGACTAAAATAATGACGTTGTCATCTCAATTTACTCACTAAAGGACTCACTCGGGGCCTTATTATTCCCTTGGACTGAATAACGCCGTGCGGATACGCGGCTTCGTTGTACTTGTATAATCTGCCATCGAACGGAATAGCATTCTTCTACCGGTCACTAAAAGTCGCCGGCATAGATAGGTGAACAAAGACACATGAGCGGTCGTGAATAAATTGGTTTTCCCGACCAATTAGGGGAACCTGTATAGTGTGGATGGGAATCGAAGTCGTTCTACTCAATAATAATTTGGTGGGTGAGGATGTGGGGGGGCTGAAAAAAGCCAAAGGCAAACGGGGCAGAGGAGGAATGATGGTTCCTTTGTCGGCTTATGCAAAACACAATAACTCCTACTTAGACGTTTGATGGGCCGCCAGAATTTGCGTCGGCGCGATTTTTTTATTTCTTTTTTTTTTTCCCCTGCCGCATTTCTCCCCCCCCCGTCATGTCTCGCCGTCCCTTCGTCCGCATTCATCATGGC
Organism: Hippocampus comes; assembly: GCF_001891065.2. NCBI lineage: Eukaryota > Metazoa > Chordata > Actinopteri > Syngnathiformes > Syngnathidae > Hippocampus > Hippocampus comes. The sequence continues at coordinate 1,474,369 of NW_017808403.1, forward strand.
AACTCGGGGGCCTCTTATCTCGCAACTTGCCGTCTCTGTCACTCTCGCCCGTTCGCCTGTGCCGCGGCCTCGCTATTGTCCGCGGGATCGGGCGAGGTCAAAGCTCCCCAACGCTTGCTTGATGGATGAAAACGGAATGAAGCTGAAAGCGCACTTTTAGATCATGAAGATGCGCGGCGGGAGATGAAGAAGCACGGTTGGGGAGCTGCTGACGTGCCGACCAAGCGAAGGCAAAAATGCGTCGGCGTATTTGGCTGGGAAAATATTGTTTTACCCCATTTGTCGGCATGACAAGGCGATCATTTACAAGGTGTATGATATAAATGGCACGGAGCGATACGCGGACGTCTGACAATCCAATCTCCACCATCTCCACCGGCTCCGAGAAGCCGGATCAGCGTGTTCCAAAAGACGGCTGAAAAAGGGATAAGGCCCCCCCCGCATGCCTCGCGAGGCATCAAAGACACAGACTCTATCAAGCCGTCACATCAGCTGCCGATCATGGCGATATGGGCGCTAATCCGCATGTAAAATGGTCCTCGGAGGCACTTTGCTAACAGTTCCGCCCGATTCATCGCCACCGAATTGTGAAAGGAAAACGACGCTCTTAGCCCTTCATTTTTCGCCGTCGGCCTTATTAGCTCTCGTTAACTCGCTCGTTGACTGGCCGGCCATTTCGGGGGCTGCTTCATGGCAGATTGGAGAAGAAGGGGGGCTTGGAGTTGTTGTGCTCCCGAAGCGCGGCGCCACTTTGCTCGGGCCACTCAACGCAATTAGCGCTCACGCGTTTATTCCCGCCTGTCATTGGGCACGATACGTCCAAACAATGCGGAATAACACTGCCCAAAACAAGCTCATGCTGTTTTGTTGCAAGTTGTCACCGAATAGAACGGATGGGGGCGATTCTCGCTCTCCCCGACTTCCTGCTAAAACATCCCCACCGCTTGTTCTCATGAGGGTGAGTCGGAGCGGGGTCAGTTAACCCCGGACCGGTCGCCAGCCAGTGGCAGCTGTCGACAACTTCGCGAAAGAGACGCGCAAGCCGCTCATCCATCGCTCGGTCCGGAATAAAGAATGGATTTCTCCGATGTGAGGTTGCAAGAAGTTAAGCTCTCGTAATGAGCGGGCACCTGCGTCTGCGCGCCGCCAGCAATTTTCCCTCATGTTGCATGCGCGCCCATCGCCTTAGCAACAGCTGCTATCCGAGCAACGCTCCATTCATCAGTGAAGGTGAGCGGGCCACCAGATGGAACAGCTCCGGTTGCACAAC
>NW_017808403.1:1475663-1478920 GCF_001891065.2 Hippocampus comes
CCCCGGTCATGTCCCCCCCCCCCCCCCCCACTCAATAATCACCGTTCAAACCCAATCCGACAACTCGGCGTTCGCTGACTTTGATCGAAAGGGGGAAGCGGCGTTCCAAATGTATAATTAGCAACGTTTGCAGCCGACTTCTTTGGCAAAGCAGAACATCCGGCGCACTCGCTCCTTGATACGAAGCGACGGAGTGTTGACGGTGACATGGAACGCGGCGCTAGTGACTGCGAGATGGTTATTGATTTCGAGTGACACGGGGGTGACGCGTCATATAATAGTGACGAGGACGGAGAACTGAAGTATCTTTGATGTGGAATCAATACGGGCGGCGTGGCATCAGGTTTTGCCGGTGTGCCGTGTCCTTCGGTGAAATCTTCCGTGACAATAGAATCAAAAATGGCAATTTCGAGCCACGGAGCCGAACGCGCATCCATTTCCTCCGAACTTGTTCCGACGCCTCGGCCGATTCTTCATGTGCTCTACTTGAGGATTTCTTTTTCAGATGATGTTCGTACCTCGTCAACGGGGAATCGTGACTCTTTTCGGCGTCCCGATGACGACACCAAGTAGCGGTGATTTCTGCTTCAGCGCAGACTGTGAGCATTCTTGCCCCCCTCTCGGACTTGGATGAAACCGAAGAAAATAGCGCAGCGTGCTTCCACGCTAATGGCCGCTCCCCCTCGGAGTAAATTGAGGGGTAGTCGGGGGTCGCGCCGAGGAAGCTCGCCGCGGTTGTTCCGACACTGGGCCGAAAGCACTGATTAGATGCGTCTGGCTTTTCAAGGCTCAAAAGGAAACCTCGTTGTGCTCTCTTGACCACATTATTAAGAATTTGGGGCATTAAGCGAAGGCTGCAGATTCCGCCCACGCTCGTCTTCAAAGCATCGCGTCCGCTTTGCTAGGGCGCCGATGCGCCTTTCATCAGAGAGAAAAGCGTGAATGGCTGCAGGTCATCAAGAGAGGTGGCGTTCTCCACGCCGGCACGCATTCCCAAAGGGGCCTGTTTGCTCAAAGTGCTCACGTAGCCACCGTCGGGCCACACGAGGAAATTTTCCCTGGCTTGCGCCCAAAGTTAGCAGAGGGCAGGTTTTTGGCTGTCTTTCCAAGATTCACATGAGCGATAGATAGTCCTGTGGTGTGGGATGTGCTTGTCACTGTAGCTCCTCCCCCGATCTGCTTGGAAAACAGTCCATTGTAACTTTGAAGGAGGGTACCCCCCCGTGCATAATCGGGTCAGATTGAAGCGTTTTTTTTTTTTTTTTTTTTTCCCTCTCGCTGACTAAAGTCCACAAAAGCCAGATCACCGGGTCTCTCCAAAAGATTATCCCGAGCCATTATCCCGTGGCGCGGGCTGTGATGAGTGATAATTCCTCCCCGATCTGCTTGGAAAACTGTTCGGCGGCACCGCCAATTAATCACCACTTAAATTCTTGTTATTACTTTCACACTACACATTTAGCTTTACCCTTGATCGAAGCAACCGACGTTTTGCTTTTCCAAATGTACATGTTTTGTTTTGGTCCATTTACGTCGTCGCTGATGGGTTAGCGGTCCACTCGCCTCAGTTGTTTGCGGGCGGCGTGGGATCGGTTCCCCCTTCGTGACGGCGCGCGTGTGCCTGCGAATGGCCGTTTGTCTCTGTAGGGGCCCTGCGACGGACTGGCGACCGGTACGGGGCGTCGTCTGCCTTGCGCCCAAAGGGGAAGGCTTGGGCAACACCCCGCGACCCCGTTCAGGAAAAGCGCTGTTGAAAAGGGATGGAGAGATTGATGGATGTTTCTTGATTTCTTTTTTTGGTCCTTGAGTTCTTTCGACAAGCGTTCTCCAAACGAAATGTGTTATTGTACTTATTAAACTAAGGTCAATGTTATACCTGTTCACTAGCTAACGATTAGCCGAACTTTTTTTTCATTTCTCCTTTGTGGGTTATTTTTTTGTCTTTGCATTTTCCGGAGGTCTGGAGGTCACGTGGTGCCATGCTGCCTCACACGGGTAAGTCTTGGTACTGCACCGCACGTGTAGTTTACGCAAGTTTAGAGACTTGCTGGTCATATAAATGCAGGAAGAAACTGCAGGATCATCTCTGGACATAAAGTTGAAGGCACGGGAGTGAATCATTTACTGCGTGCGGAAAGTCTTTTTGGTCCTGTCCAGCAAAAGGTCGGCGGTGCCGTGTCGAATGCTGCAGCAAGGACGGGTTTGATCTCCAGTAGCAGAAGAAAACCACGTACGGGAATATCGGCAAAAGCCTCGAGGCAGTGAATCAAACCTGTCATTTATCGGCATGATTGGGTTCTCGTTTGTGTCACTGAGTGCAGCTCTCGCGGCGGCGTGGTGTGGAATGGCCGATCGGGTGTTCAGCACTTCACGCCGTAGGAAATTCTCTGGTCAGGCCATTTAGATTCTGCTCTGAATCCGTCACGGTACGTTCATTGAAATTTTTTTTGCGCACCGCCGTATTCGACTGCGTGTTAATGGAAGCGCGCAAGTGCAGTCTTCAAGCGGAGCATGAATATGGAAATGGTGCCTCGCGTTACAGTGGCTCCACTGGAACACGACATTGTAACCGAGCCCTTCCTCCCAAACCCGTCCAGATGTCGTTGTCACTATTAGCAACTTAGGGTTTGTTTCTTTTTTTTTTTTTTTTCGTCACTATTAGCAACTTAGGGTTTTGCTGGTTTTTTTTTTTTCCATTTTGTGTCCATCTGTCAGGAATATTACTCCACGCGAGTCATCCATCACACTCACTTCCACTGCCTAATTCTGCCGTCTCCCGCTCTGCTTATCTCAATACTTTGGAGCTGAGGCGTAATACTAACAAGGGAGCGAACGAGATGAATGGCTTGTCGGGTCGTAAATCCGCGCGATAAGGTTAGCGCTACGTTTCACATTACGGTTTGATGCCACATAAGACCTTGGAGGAGCTGGTATCTGGCGCGCTCACTCGGGGAGTAAATGCCCCTGTCGCTCTTCCCTGCCGCCGCTAACGAGGTCTATTTAATTCCCGCATTCCTTTACATGACCCTCTTCCACCCGAGGCGTGTCGGGTTGCAGCCGTTGCTCCGTTCCATTACGGCCCATCTCAACCGGAGTGTCACAGTCTCGTTAGAATTTGATCAGGTTGGCGTATTCGCACATCGGCGGGTCACGCGCTGCGCTCCGGCAGGCTGCAAATCAAACAGGAGACCTGCGCTCGCTTCTTGAATTCTCCTTCACCATTTTTCCACCCTCTTTTTTTTTTTTTTTTTTTTAAA
>NW_017808403.1:1478934-1510851 GCF_001891065.2 Hippocampus comes
TGAAAATTAATGTGCACGCTCGCTGCAGAGAGCAGCAGGCGGAGGAGGTCCAAAAGGAAGAGTGGGGGAGGAGAGGGGGAGGGGGGGGGAAGTGATGGAGATAGCGAGGGACCGCCGGAATCCACATGAATAAAATAGGATTTCCGTTTGAACGTATTGCGCTGCAAAATGAAGATATGCTGGCTGGAGGTTCTCTTTGGTCTTGGACAAATTCCTCATTTAGGAAACTGACACCGCTGCCGAGTTCAAATAAAAATGAGCGCGACGGCCGCTAAATGTGTATTTGCTCTGTAAATCGTGTACCTCCTCTTGTTTGTACTCTCCAAGGGACATCTGGGCAAGGCTGGTCACGTGCCCTGCGTGGGTCTTAAGTCCGTGCACGGATTCTGAGGGTTTACCCTAGATACGGAATCTGAACTGGATTAACAATGCAAGATCTTTGCGAGTGACCCTGCCGGTTCCTCCTGGCTTAGCGGCGGCTTTGCTTGCCATACCTGCAAAGTGAAAACAATGCAACGTTGATGGCAGTGGCGTGCGGTGAGGTGCATGGTTGGTGAGGCACTGACTCCTTTGGTGTCAGATTTACAAATATACAAATCAAAAAAGGGTATCTTATTCAATTGGCTAAACATTATATTTGTGACAGGCAGCTATACGGCAAGCAGCACGAGCCATTTGCACGTATCGACCCAGTTTGTGATGATTGTGCAATGCAATGCGCATTCAGAGGTGAGGCTCTGCCTCACCTGCCTCCCCTGACCGCACGCCTCTGGTTGATGGTGAGTTTCTCATGATTTCCTGCCACTGGGCTTCTTTTTTTGTCACGGGAAGTTTCTTGGTGGGAATTTGTCGGGAGACATCTTTCTCAAAGAGATTCACCCTGTTGGTAATAACACTGATTGTGTTTTGCGCACAAGCTACTCCGGCGCCCGTCTGAATTCGCCCCTCAGATCCTCTTTATTCAAGAGGTCACGAATCATTGATTTGAATCATGACTTGAATCTGTTGATGACAACGCTACGGGTTGGCTTGGCCTTCTTTTTGGGCAACCTCGGTTTGGAATCCCCGTGCGACTTATTGCCAGATGTACACACGGCAGCTTTGGGATTGCTTTGGAACGGTTTCAAGGGATCTCCGTCCCTTTATCGGCTTAGGCGAGCTAATACACAAACAGAAATTTGGCCAGCTCGGCAAACAATGCACGGTGCTGCCATCTGACAGGCATGCTAAAGGCTTTCAACTGCTACCGTCGTCGCTCATCAAGTCAGAGTTGCTGGTTTGGGACCGGTGATCCTTTGCACCGACCACCCGCCCCCACCCCGAGTGGAGTCGTGGTATGTTCTTCTATCGGTCGGAAGACAAACGAGATGCGACGGGTAACTGTGGAGTGGCTGGAAATCATGCTCGAATTTCACGATGAAAAACAATTCTCTTTGGCACAGGCATGTCCCTGCTGGGCTAATTTAAGCAGGCAACCAACGCGGGCAGCTCAGTAATCTGGCAAAATAAAATAAAAACACAATGTTCCCCAATGCTGCCACCCACCCTCCGACGTCTTGGCCAAAATCATCCCTTTGGGATTAAAACCTAAAGATCCACAGAGTGTTTTTTTTGTGAAGTACTGGTACAGGTGTCCAAAAGAGGAATGCTTGACGATCGGGGGCACTCGAGCCCAATGCCACCCCCTCCCCAAAAAAAAACCCACGGCCTGTCAGTCACGCATTAGTCGCCGAGGCGAAGGAGGCGGAGACCGATGCTGAATGCTCATTAGCGTCTGTGAAATCAGATCCCCCAAAGCTCCTCTCACGGGCTTTCAGTCAGCGATGTTTTTCATTTTGCAGCCGCTCTGTTTTCCCACAAAAAAAATGAAATAAAATGAATATTTGCTCTTGCAAGCAATGCTACATTGCAGTAAAATAGTTAAACTGCCTCCAAAATATGCAAATGCCTTGCATTTTATCTGTTTTTTTTTGTTGTTGTTCATTTGAAAAAGGTAATCTGACAAACACCCCCCCCCCCCACACACACACACACACACATTCATTTTGGCACACAACTGCACGGCGCCCACACAGTGAGGACCCCCCCCCCCAAAAAAAAAAAGAAAAGCATGACGCAAGCCCACTTCGGCGCGTTCTGCGGTCGATTGACGTGGCGCCTAAACGGATGTGACACGGAAAAGCGGGCGGCCGCGCTTTTGGATTGCAGCTGGTTTCCGAATCCGTCCGAAATGAGCACGTCGTAACGCATTTGTCAAGCGGTTGATTCGAAACGCAGATTTTAAGGGCCGTGCTTGGAATCATTCCATCTACCCTGATTCGGAATCACATATTCACGGGTGTCGTCATACTTGGAAATGAATCAATATTTGCAAAAGTCTGTGTCCAGTTCCCAATCATGACCTCTTAAAACTGACGAGGAAGTTGCAAACATTACGTGCGACTGAAAATACAGTAGTTTCTCTCATGAACACAAATGTCTGTCTTTCGGCAGCCATTTTGTGGCCCACTTGCTTGAAGGCTGGGCCTGGACCATTTGAAAATATTGGCCGCTCACCACTTTTGCCTTTCATCACCAAATTCCAAGGACGTGAGTAACATGAGCGGACTCACAAGGTCGTCTCAAGGACCCTGGCGACAAAGAATCAATTGGATAGGAAGGCGGCCATTTTGGTTTGACACAGCCATTTGGGAGCCTAAATCCCTGAACAAGTGGTCTGGATAAAAAACGACATTTACCCCTTGACACAAGCTTTTCGGACTCTGCCATCTGATGCGGATGAAGCACATCATTGGCTGATCATTTTGGGGCTCGGCCATGAAAAAGGCAGCGCGAGGGGGCCTGTCCGTCACAATTTCTTATCGGCCTTCTTTGTATTCCACTTGGGCGACGCAGCCGTCAGTCAGAGCTTGACCGCATTTTCAAAACGTCCTCCCACTCGCGGGTCCGCTCGATAGCTTTTGTGAGTCACCGGCTCCAAGCAAGTGATCCAAGAGGAACAGATTGGACTACGAATGCCAGCTCTTATTCACGATAGTTTTTGTTGCCTAATGACATCCGGCGCAACCTTGACTTGTGAGCTTCATTCCTTCTGTGACCATCCTCGTAACCTGGAGTGCTTGCATCTCAAATGTGATGTCGCCGTTGAAATGAAGGGGGGGGAAAAAAAAAAAAAATCAACAAATCAATCATTCATCTGTTCCACGTCCCCAACAACAAAACAATGATTTCACTGCCCCGATATCAATGCTAGTTGTGCGAGCATAGCATTTTATACCGTGATAGTATTTAGCTAGTGAACAGTCATGGGTGTTCCACAGTAAACTTCAGCGCATAACTCGGACGTTGAGGAACTCGTGAGTCAAGGCGCCACTGGATTTTTTTCTTAGATTCCAAGAGGCTTTTGGGATTAGTATCCCCTCGCAACCCCGCCCACTACGCTACTCCTTTCTCCCTCCTGCTTCCTGGTGCGTATCAACTCGAGGGTTGACCGCGGATGGCGCTTCAATCTGCTCGCTGTTTGATCTCAGCACGGCTGCGCCAAAAGAACAAACAACAAAACCGCGCAAGGATTTTGCATACAAGCGCGACGGCAAAGAGATACAAAGCAAACAATTGCGCGTGCCAACCCGTGAGAAGCAATCCGGGCCGAGTAATTAAGCAACATTCATAATACATGACCGGAGGGAAGAGGCAGGGTGAGGGAAAGGGAAAGCAAAGGAGGTTGGGTGGTAAAAGCTTTTGATGCGCCGTCGTTGATCACGAGTGCGAGCCGGTGCGTTCTCACCACGCGGGCCGTTGCTTTGTCCGAGTGTGATCGTGAAGGAAGGCCGAGAGCCCCGTGGCCAAGGTAGAAAACGGCCAGGGCCTTTTCATTTCAAACAAAGTACCCCGGGCCTCCGTAATCCATTCGAGGCAGCGAGCAATTTTCATTATTGACTGGTGAGAAACACAAGCAGTGGCGGGCGCGGGGACGGGAAAACAAAAAGAGACGAGGACGGCTGAGTGGAGAGAGACTGAAAAGAGTGACGAGGGCAGAAGTGGAAGAGATAGCGACGGGAGCTGTCGGCAAGAGGGAAGGTTGAGTAGAGGAGAGAAAAGTGGATTGGAAATAAAGAGGGGAGGAGGGTGGAGCCAGAATGACAGAGGCGATGGAGAGGAGGATGCGTCCGGAGCGGAAAAGGCCGGGAAGCGACAAGAGGATCCGGACCTTCAATGGCAGGAGGTTCTCGTTTCGGTGGTGGATGATGGACAAAATGCTAAAGTGCAAAGCGAGCACAAAATTTGGCGGGTGCGTCGAGGATCACGAGACGAACCCAAAAAGTGTCAAGGACCATCCGTGCCAGAAATATAACGTGAATCCAAAATCCACCAATCCAGGAAAGCGACAATAGAATCCGCTCCCCCCTTGTCACCAATTTCACAGATTGACAGGAAATTCAGTGGACGTGTTTGCCGTGGGAGAATCAAGTCCAAAGAGCCATGCGGGAAATTGAACTGGAAAGCAGAAGTTGTGTCCATTTTTTTTCTATTTCTATTCAACTCTGGCCAGTCAGAGCACATGGAGGTGATGGGGGGGAGAGAGGGGTTGCTTCTCGAGTGGGAAGAGGGGCTACTCAAGATGGTGTCTTGCTGGACGACGGGACAGAATGCCCAGAGAGTGAAAAGCAACGAAACGTCACCGCCGCTCGTCATTTTGCCGGCTTACAATATCACGCCTTGGAGATTTGTCAGGAATATTGACAGTGCATTTAGGGACAAACTCATTGCAATGCGCCTCGGCAAAGCGTTGAGGAAGAGGAAGGGGTGTGGGGGGGGGGGGCTTGCATGCGGCGAAAGAAATCCCTCCACAAAGTTACGAAGGAAATCACAGCAGCGTGCGCCGTTTAAGCTCTTATCAACTGCGTGCAACCTTTTTTTGTTGTTGTTGTTGGTTTTTTTTTTTTTGATGATGCCCCTCCCACCCCAAAACAGAGAATAGAAGTTCAAAAGAAGTAACAATAGAAAGTCCAAGTCAAGTGATGCAATTCCTTACCCGCCGCGTTTGAATCCATTAGCAGTTGGGGGGGCGGGCTGTTGGAGTGTCAGCACATTGACTTCTACCCTGCTGTGACTCTCTAGTGGCTACATTTGCATCCCGACATAAATGAAGTTCCCAACACAATCGCCGTAAAAGCCACTTTTTCGCTACTTTTTAGCTCTTCCCGGAGCGAGATACTTCCTGAGGCTGACGCCGCATCTTTTGTGTCCTCGCACGACACGACTCCTGCATAACCTACGGCCCAAACCGGGGCTGTCCAGACTCGGTCGTCGAGTCCCGACGTCCTGCCTGTTTTCCATCTCTCCCTGCTGCAAACACACCTGATTCAAATGATCAGGACGGTTGGTTATCTCGCTTCTTCGGAGCTTGCCGACGAGTTGATCCTCGACGCTAACGTCGAGAATAAGACAAGCTTATATTTCCGCACAAGCACAACCAATCAATGTTCAGAGTTCTTTGCTTCCAAAGCATTCATGTCCTCTCACTTGAAACGCACATGCGCCCTCTGCTCTGACGCAGAGTGAGTCTTTTCTGATTTTTTTTTTTTCCTTAATGGCCAGGACCAGGATCTGAAGCTGCCTCTGTCAGCACAATACGGCCCCTATAATGGATGGTAATCATTCATCCCGCATGGCGGCTACGGCGAGCGCCGAGAAAGAAGAAATAAAGCGAGAGAGAGAGAGAGAGAGAGAGAAGCCGGGGCTCTTCCTTTGCTAATCTTGGCTAATAGCTTCTGCAGAGGCAAGAGAGCGCAATGTGCGCTAATAATGCAGCCTGGGAAGGAAGTGAGCGTTTGGCCGTGTGAGGGAGGGGAACCGTCGTGAAAGAGATGGAAGACAGTGAAGGAGGAGGGAGCAAAGTCTGCTTAAGTGAAGGATTTAATAGCGTCATTATCATCGGGGTCACACACACACACACACACCCACAATATGCAAAAGTCAATTTAAAGACCGGATGATCGGTCTCGACTTATCATGTACGATTTCCACCAGGACGCGGTCCCGATTCATGTTAAATACATTTCACTGCAAAGATATTGTGATATTTGGACACATTTTGCATGCAGCTCCGGTCGCGGACAAGCTGTCGGCATCCGTTTGCTTCGTTTCCCAAATACGCTGATTCTTTGATCTGCTCCTCATTATCCTCCGGGCTAGATGAGCAATAAACGGAGATGGCGGTGGGGCTGCGGGGTCAGGAGGCTGAGACCCAAATCACGGCGGTCCTTGGCTCGCGAGACTTTGTGTCCATTGGAGGAGAAGCCAAGCAAATTTTTGGTCTGGTCTCATCTCGATGGCCACACATGCAGACCAAATCATTCGGATGGCGACCGGCGGACGAGCGGCAGACCTTTTAGAGCCCGTGTGGCCGGGGGATGAACGAGATTAGGGAGTTGACTGTTCAAGGTGCAAAGGACAAAAAGTCAAATAGACAGGTGTCAAACTCGAAGCCTGAGGGCCTGATCCAGAAATCCAACTCCATTTATCAGCTTGCTACGTTTTTCCTGAACAAACTACCGATGTTGCCATTTTCGAAAAAAGAGCACAGAAGTCACTGAATCTGTTTCCGTTTACACTCGCCATAAGCAGTTGATCAAGTCACCGTCCTGATTGTCGTCGCCGATGCTGTGGTGGTCCACTCGCCTGACTTGTGTCCACTCGGGGACGATCTGGACGTGGGGATGAATGTTCTTTTTTGTGTCTCTGTATGCGCCTTGGAACTGACTGGGGACCAGTTCAGGCCGTAGTCCGCCTTTCACCCAAAGTTAGCTGGGATAGGCTCCAGCACCCCCCCCCCCCCCCACCCCCCCCTCTCCCCCCCACCGTCACCCTGTTCAGGATACGTGCTGTTGAAAACGGATGGATGGATGTACCGATTGTGAACCGAAGCGTGAGCTTCAAACCAAGGTGTGCACCAAACAGTGGTTAGAAATGCAGCTGGATGTGCTTTCACTCAAGTGGCCCCCTGAGGGCTTCCATAACTACAACCTTGCCTGAACTTTGACACCCACGTCTCGAATCACAACCAGTTGCATTGGTTGGCCACCAAACTTGCGCCGCCTCAACTCGTTTGGAAATGAGGAGTGAGAATTTTTCCCTTGATTTGTTTTGCTTGACCGACTTGGTAAAATGGAGGCAGGAAGAAGAGATGCCTCCCAGTCTTGGAGCCAAAATAGGTCAGACTTCAGCATCCGGCACGCGGACAAAGCAGGCGTCTTCTTTTGCGGCGAATAAAAAAAAAAAAATCCATCCGTAGACCAAGACGGCAGAGCGAGGAGGAGGCGGTGGGGTGGAAAGCGAGGGGGGGGGCGGAAGAGAGGGGGTGGCTTAAAAATGGTACACCAAAGTAGATGAAAGTCGATGAAAAGAATGAGATCGAAAAGATGAGGGGGAAGATGAATGAAAAAGGCATGGAAGAGGATCACAAAGGAGCTTACGGAAAGTGCGTGCGAGTGACTGTGTGTGTCCACTGTGAGTGAACTTACATTTCACATTTTCGCCATGTGGGCTGCTCGGGCTTTCGAACCACTTTGATCTGCTGTATAATAAAAAAAAAAAATAAAATAAAATGGGCAGAGCTTTTATTTCCTCCTCGGTCTCAATCTTTTAATTAATCTATGACAAGACGACAACTTCAGTGGATCCAAATCAGCAGATAAACGAAGACATCCTGCATCTGCCTGTGTTTCTTTCTGAAGATTCACGCATCATTCTTCACAGACGAATTCAAGGGGACATTGTGCATTATGGAAAATTGTTTTTTTTTTCAATCGCTTGAGTGCAAACTATTGGCTTTGCCAGAATGAAAAAAAACCCACCAAGCGCACCTTTGATCCGCTTGATATTTGAAAAGACCTGTTGGGAATCGCACCGTTTGGATCCAAAACGATTTGGATCCAAAAAAAAAATAAAAGAGCGAAGCCTGCAACGTGTGGACGTTGCACATTTCGCAGGTCAAATTGTGTTCCTCCGTCAAAGGTGAGAAGGCATTTTAGGTTCGTTGGCAAATGTCACCCCAAAGCCGTCGGATGACACGTTACCGCACCCTCGCCCGCCAGTCATTGAAGTTGACGGCTCTGTAAATGAAAGCCACTCGCACCTTCTCGCAAGGTGGCGGGAAAAGAACAGCGATGCGCACAAAGCCACGTGACTTTCATACGCCGGCATGCGTAAACGCGCCGACAATCAGAGGCATTTCCGCGTCGACCTTGAACTTGGGATCTCCCTGCTCGATTGACTGGAGGCGGTGTGTCGAGAAGCTCGCTCCGTCTTTCTTGTCGTTGACATTGAAACAGCAAAGTCGTTTTTTGTTGCTGTTGTTGTTGTTGCCAGAGGTGGAATCGTGGAGAAATGTGTCGACAGAAGAGGCTGAGGGTGCTTCCAAGGCTGAGCTGGCGGGCTGAGCGTCGGATGACGACGCTCAAAAGAACAAAAAAAGTGCCGCGCTTTTGCCGGGGGAGCTCTGGAATCCGACGTCTTAGGCAACTCAGACAATATTTTCTCGGCTCTTGACCCGCCGCGAAGGGCATCGCGACTTGAGAGAAGAAAGATGAAATGAATGCAAAATACGAACCAGGAAACGGCAGGAAATTGTTTCTCGAAAAAGGAACTCCAGTCAACCGTCACCCATTTGCGATTTGCTCACTTTCTGCAGGACGTGACTGAAATTTGGGCTTTTTTTTTTTTTTGTCCTCCTTCTTTCATGTCTTAAGACGCCATCAATGTAAGCCATTTTTTTTTATGGGTCATATAACCACGTGAGGTTGATCTCAAATGTTTTGGGAGTATCGTTGATGGGGTGTTTGGGGTTCTGACGCCGAATATCGGTCGTTATAAACATTTCCAGTGGTCTGTGTACTTAGTTTTATTTTGCTTGGTTTTGCTCTACTGTCTGCTCCATTGCGAGCGAGAATCTTTTCGCAGTTGCCTGACGTGGGTGAATCCAAATAAGAAAGTATTCTTCGAGTTCAAAACTTGGGCTGTTGCCTTCTTCTTGAGACACACACACCAAATAAAAAAAGAATTTAGCTCCCCTCAGGGGACGGATTAGCTTTTGTTGAATTTGGGGCTATAAACGGTTCTTGGGATTGGACATAAGAGTGACGGCTGAGGGCCAAACTTTAGTTTTCAGGGGGAAGTTTCAATCCAGAAGAGTGAAATGTGTCCTCATTATCGCCCGCCCCCCCCCTCCATCCCTTTTTGACGTTATCAGGTGTTCTAATGGGATTTGTTGGTCCTCTGCGTGCGCCGTTTGATCTGACTGGTGACACCGCTCCGCTGGTAACGAGGCCCCGCTCGCGAGGAAGGAGAATCAAGGTCAAAGAGACGGCGACGATTCCGCGAAGGCCTTTTATCTCATGCTCTGCTCGAACCTCCGTTTGACGAGCGAGATTAAAGGCCATCGAAAGAGAGAAGGAGGATTCAATGTCAATTTAAAAAAAAAAAAAAAAAATGTGAGCTGTCAAAACACGACGCGGCGGTGACTCGAAAGGGAATTGCTAATTGGTCACGGAAGAAGAGAAGAGGTTGGGGAGCGTCGTCTTTCCAACCGCAACTGCCGATCTATTGCTCAACAGTCAACCACCAGCTACCTACCGCGAGGGATTCAATCCATCGACAGCCCGCTGTATAAATAGGAGTACCCGGAGAAAACCCACGCAGGCACGGGCAGACCATGCGAACCCCACGCACGAAGGCCGACGCCTGCAATCGAACCTTGCGCCTCTGCGCTGTGAGGCGGACGTCCAAACCATTCGACACCACGCCGCCATGATTTAACATTTAAAAAGAAACTGAAGTACGATATTAACGTGAATTTAGATCGCGATACAACCCCCGTCACGTTTTCTATATCCATTTTTGGTTTGCCAGTCTGACCCTGACCCTCAGAGACCAGAAAACCCTCACTGTCTGGGAGCACCCTTGACTAGAACACGACAAGTACCAGAGCCGTCGTGTTGACAGCTCTCAAATTTGATGTGTTCCAGATGAACAATGTTGCTGGCTTTTTTTGGCTTTTCACGTCTCTCGACGCATATGCCGCATGTTGCAATTTTACCGCATGAAAAACAGTAACAATGTTGACAAGTCATGATTGCTTCAACGACTGCGACCGCCAGTTGATTTTACTGGAACTCTTCTGCGCTGCCGGGTTTTCGGAGCAACCGCCGGTGGCATTGATTTTTGGCATTGAAAAGCTGCCGTAAAAATCTCGGCTGTTAGCTGTGAGAGCCGCGCCATTTTGGGCAGGACAGGCCGGAGAGTCGAAATCAATACACTAATCAGCTAATGTGGTGCTTGTGGACATCATTCGTCCATGGAATGAAGAGTTTCGGGGTGTGTTCTGAATTCCTCTTTCCTCCCCGTTCCTTCGGAGCGAAGTGCAGTCAAGTCTTTTTGCGACACACCTCCCGTTTCTCCTTTTCTTGGCACGCCACTCGTATATTTTACAACAGCGAACTCGCAATCGGCGCTCCGCCACCTGTTTCTCATTCATTTGGATGACATCATTGACTCGACTCAACTCGAGTGTGTTTCTCGAGCGCTTTCAAACAACCACCGCTGGATACAAAGTGCTGTATATGGAGCAAAAATAATTCAACAAACAATAATACAATGAATTAAAAATGAAGACAAAAGAAAGTCTAAAAAGGAGTTTTATGGCAAGGTTGAAAGATGGGCAGCCCCGGCGGGGACTTGCCGAACTTTCAGTGAAAGGTCGTTCCAAAGAGAGGGACAGGCAACGGAAAAGGCTCGATGCCCTCTGAGCCTCCGCTGAGTTCTCGGTGCCTCTAATCGTGCCTGGTCCGCAGATCTGAGGCGCCGGGCATGTGCGTAGGAGCTCCGAGAGGTCAGGTGGGGCCAGGCCATTTCAAGATTGGAAAACAAATAATACAATCTTCAAAAGAACTCTAAAATGAGCCACAGAAAGGATGCCAGAGTTGGAGTGATTTGCTCCCTCTTTATACGTGTAGAAGTCAAGAGGCAAGCGGCAGCATTATGGAACGACTGGAGACGCTTCATGGAGGATTGCCAGAGCTCAACCGTCAAAATGACAGTTGTGGTCGATGGCGTTATTTTAGAATTCTGTTTGTCCTCTTGTGAAGACAGATTTGCTTCTGCCCAATGACAGTTTTGACAGAGTGCAACGTTTTTCCTCGCGTACAGTATATGGATGGATTCGATGACTTCTGAATGTTCCCAAAGGCTGCAGAGACCCAACTCTCCACATAGCAACCATTTGGGGTTTTTTTTGGGTTCGAGAGCGTTGCGAGGGGCATCGCTTGCAAGTCCGCTTGCTTTGCATTCACGTTGGCCCAATGCGGCCGCTCCACTGCCCCGGCGAGCGAGCGGGTGGGGCAACCCGTTCCCTGCCACTCGCTCTCGCCCTCCGCTCAGTCCCAACAAAAGCAAAGCCTCTCTCCGCAACAGGCCCTCTGATTAACTATTAAAACAGTTGACATAAAACACACTGTCATCTCGCCAAGGCTTTAGCTCTCACTCAACCAAAACAAAACAGCCTGTCATATAAAACATTTTATGATGAATATTTTATCGTGCTCAACGCCAGCAGGTTGAAAGCCCCGTTTTGCCGCGTGTCTTCGGAGCGGCAGATTGTTTGGCTTAAGCCCTCCCCTCGTCTGACCTCCCACCTAATACTTCAGTGGCAGATTTACTTTCTTTTTTGCCATTTTGGATGGATGACTAAATCCTGCAGGCTTTATCCAGATGGTCACTCGCCACCAGAAAAAAAAAAAAAATGCAATAAAAGGCAAAGCGAGGATTCACCCAGATATGGTTGCAGCCTTTCATATTCCAAGGTTTTTTCAAGCATAATACTTTGGTTCAGAAGCACACTTCTAAAGGAGAGGATGTTGAACCTAGAAAGTAGCAATTCTGTCAAATGGCGGCGATAAAGTGTGATTAAGAGCGCAGCGTCTGTGGACCCGCAGTGAACTGCAAAATCACGCCGATGCCAATGGCTGAGTTTCGTGTGCAGATGAACCACCAAACATTCGCGTGATTAAAAAAAAAAAAAAAAAAAAAAAAAAACAAGCAGAAAAACACATTTTCTTGAATTCATTTCACCTTTTCCTCGCCTTGAAATAATTTGGTTGACACGATACGAAAACTGCAGTCATGTGTTTTCATGATATGAAAAAAAAAATCACTGAAATGCTGTGAAACTGATTGAATTGTTGAAATGGAGAATGTGAGGCTTGAAAGTGGACTGATGAATGATTTTTAGGATTCACATAAGAAGAATTATTTGGAGCATTACATTTTTAAACGGGCATTTTCACGTGCATGTTTTTTTTGTTGTTGTCGCCCCCCCCGCATACTTGGAATTTTTTTTCCCAATATTTTCAAAAACATGTTTTTACCGCGTGTGTTCAGATATCCATGACGCAAAGGCTTACGCCAACATAAATGCTGGTTTCCAAAGCTCCTCGATGTCGTTTTGCAGCGTGTGTCAGCGTGAAACTCGCAGGCCTTCGTAAAACGCCACTTTGCATGCCTGTTTGAAATACCCAACGTGTCATCTTCGTTTTGTACTTCGTTTGACAGTCAACTTATATATCAACAAATATTTTTTGGGGGGGTCCGGGACCATGTGAGGGTTTTTAAAGAAATGTAGGGCAAAAACCTGTAAGTCACGGCTCCTCCAGCACCTTTCCGTACGTTTGCATGTGTGTGCGTGTGCGTTCCCGCCTCTCCCCGGACCCTCGTTGCTGCTTTTGTGCCTCTGACATGCTCGTACACTCCGGCTTCTTCTTTTCTCCACACCGCGATGTCATGATCAATTTGCCACTTGGCACATGACGGCCGCCAGCGCCTCGGAGGATTTGAAAGACTTTGAGCGCAATCCCAGCCAGCCTGCTCGCCCCTCTCTCTCTCTCTCTCCCTCTCTCTCTCTCCATTTCCCTCCCCCATGTACAAAACGGGGCTATTTGTATGCTCATCCCGCTCCGGGAGCCTCACGAAACGACCCGTCATTTTGCCTTTTTGATTCCCGGTTGTTGTTTGGGTTTGGATCGCCTCGAAGCGTGAGGAACAAACACCAACTGGCGACTGCTCTTTCGGCCAACTTTGTGAGCCGACGGTCAATTTGGGCAATCTCCGAGCGATCCGGATGCCTGCATGAACAAGCACTAGACTTTCTCAGTGTACGGTATATTTTAGATGCAATTCAGAGAAACTAATACTACTTTTGTATAGCGGTTGTCTTGAGTCGCGTCACTCGTCAATCGCCCGGCTCATCTGCCCACGACTCTCCTTGTCCTTTCTTTTCCTTTGTGCGGCAGCTTTTTCCCCCCTCCCAACCATTTTCAATGTTGAGCGTGTACCTCGCAGTGTACGTGTGTGTGCACGTGGCTGCTGTAGCATAGCTTGGCGTTATTGCTCCCTCGCCGATTTTATGGTAAACGCCCTCGTTGTTGAGTTGACTCAAACAGTAGTGGCCTTTGCCTTTTGAGTGCGAGCCTTTCCGACTCCGGCAAACGGAGCAAATGCTAAATAGTCGCTCTAATAACGCACTGAAGCAAGAACATGCCGTCGAGGACATTTGCAATTCAACAACTGTCATCAGCGCTAATGCGTGCGGTGCCAGTCCAGCAGAAATGCTTTATTATCATTCCGCTTTCATATGCAGGTTGATGCCTCCGCGCGTAGGCGGCTCCGCATTATTAAGCCGCCCGCTGCCGAACGTACGCGCCGTTCCGTTGCATTGTCCTTTTTCCATAATAGCCCCCCCCCGCCACTCACCAACTTCTCATCCTCACCGTGTGTGTCAATCCCGCACGTTGTGGGTGACTTTTCCATCCCGGTGTTTTCCTGCAAGCGCCACGGGAGCAGACTTGACTTTTCCTCTGCCGCCTAATTGAATAATGCAGAGTCGTATAAAAATCCCCCCCTCATTAAAAGGGCCCGCTCTGGATGAAAATGCTGATGTGGACACATTTTCCACACGCAGGCGGGACTTAATGTATCTGTCTACCTCCTCGGTAATGAAGTTGAAAGTGTGATTTAGTCAATGGGCTGTAATTCATGTCTTTGCCAGCTCTTATATAACGGGGACACGAGCAGGTTTTTAGGGCAGCCATTAGTGACGTACACGCGGAACTATACTGACACTGTAACGCCGTTAAGGGTCCAAGGACCACCTCAGGATCCAAAATAACTGAACGTGCGCACCCTTAAATGCCATAGGGCAGGGGTGCCCAATACGCGATCGACCGGTAGCCCGCCGACTGGTCCTAATCGATTTGTGTGTCTGTGTGTGGGTTATTCTTATGATATTTTTTTTTGTGTTGGTGCGACCTATCAGTTTCACTTTCATCCCAAAAAAAAAAAAAAGCAGGTCACCTTGAACCTACGGTGGTGCACGATCTGCATCACTGGAAGTTCAGCAGTCAATTGCAGTTCGAGATCAGAGCTGTTGCGATTTATCTATTATTATTATTGTTATTATTATTATTATTATCATTATTATTATTATTATTATTATTACTCTCAAGGGGGTCTGTTTCATGTGCAATTCACCGATGGCAATGGCAAAGAATGGCGGTCTGGAGCGCCAGGAGAAGCATTTTCAAACGGTCCACATCCATACGATAGTTTCTGCACTTTCGAGATGTTGCAAAAGTGCATCCCGTGCCTCCTCATCAGGTCTCCACGAAGATAGGCAGTGATTTCCTTTGCACAACATCTTGTATCGACTTCATTTTTCTGTTTTGCTCATGTTAGGGGCTGTTATGGCGGTGGCTCATCGTGGCTTGCGTGTGTACGTGCGTCTGTATGCATGGACGTGCGGTCACGGGTCGATCGCGGGAGGTCGGTTGCTTGAAAAGTAGATCTTTGGTCACAAAAGGTTGGGGATTTCACAAAAACAAAATCAATATTTAGTCGGATTTACGGAACAAAAAGTTGCAACCATGCAAGAAAGTGTTTGTTTTTTTTTGTTGTTGGAACCTACTTGGTTGAACCAGAAAATGAGTCAAGGAAACAATGTGGCCGGCTCATTAAAAAAGTGACAGAAGCCGAAACATGGTCAAATGAGGGAATCTATGCTAACATGGCCTTTCTTTTCTTCTGCTGCCCGCAAACCCTGCGGTGCGCTTTCAAATGAGCCCTCCTCATTCTGGCGTGGACACGAGTTTTCTCATTATCCTGAGCTAATGAAAGCGCGACCAAAAAAAAAAAAAGGTACGAGATAGGGAGCGAAATTTATGTTTAATTTATGAAACCAAATGAATTTTTTTCGCCCCACTCACAGCTTTGTTTGCCGACGTTTTCAAGTGCTCGCTTTTGAAACAGGGGAGGAAACAAGAAGACGAGTACACGCATTGGATGAGCGGAACCTTATGTAGACTTTTGTGAGGTGATGCAACATCGCGTTGCCGAAAAGATGTCGGGGGCGGGGAGCCTACACGGAAGACAAGAAATGGCTTACATGAGCTTTGCCAGAAGTTGTTTTTTTTTTTTTTATTGATGTCTGGGTTTAAAAAAAAAAAAAAAACAAAGCCAAAACAAACATATGACACGCTGCTGTGTAGGGAAGCTAGCTGCAATAGCTTCTTCTTCGATGCGGCATTGAACTAAAATTCAAAGCAAAAATAGCATTGTGACTAGGTTGCAGATGCGCACTTTTGTTTGTTCCAAGAACACATACTGCAACAAGAAAAGGCCATACGTCGCCATGAAATGCTTTCCTGTTGTTTTTTGGGGTGGTTTTTTTTTGCTATTTTCTTATTTCAGTGCGCTCTGGAATGGGAACATTTGGACTCTTAGGCTAATGGTTTAGTCTTTACGGTTTCACAATCACAGTTTTGCAGCTCCAAAATGTATGCTTTTGAAATGACTGAACAAGCTCCATACGTGAACTACTTATTTTTTTTTTTTCAGAAAAAAACTAGCTCTCTGCTCTCCAGTGCTTTCTGAAATAACATCAGAAAGCAAAAGACGTGATGTTCGCCATGCTAGTTAGCGAGCTACTGAGCAGAGCCGGGCAATTCTGTTCAATTCTTTCGGACCGTTATTCTATTCTAGGTTATATTCAAGATTGCAGTTGTACCAGCATTATGGCTGGTACAACTGCTTTCGTCGAGCGAGCGAAGCCCCTCCACTTCTTCTCCGGCGTGCACCAATGAAGTCACTGCGGCGGTCAAACGCTAGCGAATAAAGCGAGGCGCGACGCTCGCGACAGGTTTGGTCTGCACGTAGCATTAGAGAGAATATCCGTCAAAATATGTCAGGCATTCAGATTCAATTTGTTCACTGACAAATTTCAAATCCGGAGGTTTTGACCCTTCGAGCGCAGCGAGATTTCAGTCCATTCTTCTTGAAGACGGAGGTCTAATTGCTTTCAGGTCACTCACAAATTCCCAGTGTGTACTTGGAAGCTGCTCCTTTACCTTTCTCATGACCATCCTTAAGCCACAAGGCAAGATCAGGCATGGAGAGTTCAGGACCAAGTGCAGTTGATGGTCATTTTCTGTAGCTTCCAATTTGGAATCAAGGCACCTTCCCTCCCAATGATTTCCTGATTGATGATGATGATGATGATTAAAAAAATAATCATAATAATTGCAGCCTAGTGCAGATCAACATCTTTGTCCTTGTCAGCACATGAGCCTCCTTGCCCATGATGGTAGAGCAATTGGAATGTCAGAAAAGGAGATGAGATCAGAAATAATGCTTATTGGCCCTGGTTCGCACCGGCCAATGTGTGGACGCTCAAATTCTGCATGACTCGCAGCGTTTTCTGACGGATTTAAAAAAAAAAGGGATTGATTCCGAGACCAGGTGTGCTTCATTCATACTCATGACAAGCTGAGATCGGGATCGTAGGTTGAGAGTGCACGGCTGCGAGCTTCATGGGCAACGGTCACTCTGTGGGAGGGAGCCACATTTCAGTTCAGCTCAATGGTTTGGGAATACATCTTATTGCTTTTTGTTGTTGTTGTTTGTTTTGTTTTGTTTTATTCAAGCCGCCTGTCCCTACGAGGTTCGTGAGGTGTGTATGCATTTGATATATTACCGAAATCAATGAAAAACCATTAAAAAAAAATAAAGCATAGAGTCAATTTCATGCAAGTACACCAGGGCGTCTTTGTTTAGTTCCTTGGATGGGAATTTCAAAATCTTTCAGATCAAATTCTTTTGCGTGAAAAGACTGCGTATGTGCTGGTTTCAGTGAATCATTAAAGATGTGTAATTACTAACAGGCTTTTTCGCCCCCCCACCGTCACCGCCGCGATGTGTTCCCTATTGTGCTTCTTTTTTAACACCAAGCCTCGTAATTAGCTTCAAAAAGCGAGAAGAACGTGTTTTTATTTTTCCCATTGTTGAGCCTCGGCACGTCGCCGCCTTCGGGGATGTCGCCTTGCGCCACTTGCAATTTGATTCAAAGCGTCACATTCGCTCAGACCTACACGGAACTTGCTGGCAATAAAAGTGACGGCGGGAAGAACGAGATTGTCTCCGGTGGGTGCCGTTGCCGTTTAAGCACCACCTCTTCCATCCTAAACGCACCTGGGTGACTTCAAAAAGGGCTCAAAGGTCGTAGCCGGCGACATTGTGCACACTTTCTATCACTCGACGCAATTTTGCCCCTTGCCGTCTTCCTGCTGCCTGTCATGTAAAAAAAAAAAAAAAGGAGAAAAAAAAGTTGGTTTGCTCCGGCTCAGATAGACGCTGAACCCTGAGGGGCTACTCCTGCGAGTTATACACGTAAAGAAAACAATACGACAAAACGCGTCGTCGCAGATTCAAAGTCGGATAAAATGTCGTTTTACAACGCCGATTACATCCGCAGGCAAACGCGCGCCCGCTTTTTGTGAATTAAGTCTCGCGCTCTTGATCTCAGCGGCTTTACATCGAAAGCACTTTGTTGAAAGTATATGCAGGAGGTCCTTCTTTATTTCTGATAAAACGCCGGCAATGCTGGGAACGGCCGTCTAGATGGGCTGGGGGAGCGAGGCTGCGCCGGAGAGCCAGGTGCTCTCTATAAACGCTCCCATCAGAGATTGGACCTGGCGCTTGTTTGAATAACATTCCAACATGAAGGCCTGCTGTTTATCCAACATTGATTCCCAGCCCCACATCCATTACGGCTTGATGGAAGAACCGAGCGTTGCCCGTAACCGCCATTACTGGAAATCTATACTTGATACCTTCTGTGTATGAATGCTCATTTCACAACCTCAATATAGGAGGAGCACGGGTGGTCATTTTAGCCTCAAGAAAGGACAAAGTGTTATTTTACTCTGCAGCAACACGGAGACGACATTTGTTTGACGTTGCCGACTCTCAGCACGAATTTTAGCGAAGGGATGTCAGAGACCGGTCAAGAGGCGAGCGCCGACATTCTGGACCAATCGGAGACGCTTCACGGAGGATCGGCTGACTCCTTCGACCGTCCTCAATACGAATTTGTTGTTTGTTGTTGTATGAAGTTTTTTTTTTTGCTCCTTGGACAGCACTTTGTACACAGCGGTGGCTGTTTTAAAGTGCTCGAGAAATACATTTGAGTTGAGTTGAGCTCGTTCAAAAACCACCAGCTTCCAAAAATTCCCCATCCAATCTACAGAAAAGGCTACTGGGTAGCGAGCTAATTCAGCATGAGAGCTAAGGCTAGCTAGCGCTTAACAAGGTGCACCGACCCAGGAGCGGGCCTAAATTAGCAACCGGCGTCGTCTCCCGAGACGCATCTCCATTTGGGCCGGAATGGCAAGCGTGACCCTCATCTCTGCGCTCCTCACCTCGAGCTAATTAAATCGGGCTGCAGCACGGGGTATTGTGGAAGCGGATGAGAGAGAACGCGAGTGTGCCAACCAGCCACAAGACCTACGAGATAAAAGGAGCGTTCCTCAACCAAAGTGGATACAATTGCACATTTTTTTTATGGGAATTTGGTGCATTTTCTGCTTTCTGCTCAGTCCACAGCGTGCTATTACTGTGCCATTGTGGTCTTTTCCAGAAGCAACCTTTGTCGTTGATTATTTAAAAAAAATAATAATAAAATACCGTATTGGCCCGAATATAAGATGGTGTTTTTTGCATTGAAATAAGACTGAAAAAGAAAGAAAATTGAAGAAAATTATCAAAGAGGTAACAGAAAATGGAGAAACGTAGCGACAATCTGGAGAAAAGTGGGTCGAAGATCGGCCAGGTTAACCGGCAGCTGAGGAGAAGTTATGATGTCATTAATTTCCATTTCCTTTCACTTTCAGAAGTTATGATGTCATTTTCAAAAACCAGAAGCCATTCATTTACAAATGTGATTGCACTTTAGTTGACATATTTAGAGGTTCAGATATTAAGATTTGAATGAGGCAAAATAACATGCTTTTTCTCTCAAATATATTGTTAGAATCATTTGTTTCAGATGTACTGGAATTATTTTCTGTATAAAAATTAATTTGGTGTTCAAAAAGTCTTTTTTCAAACTTGAGTTTTGAAAAAGAGGGGGTCGTCTTATAATCAGGGCCGTCTTATATTCGGGCCAATACGGTAATCAAAATAATCATGTCACCAGATGCGACAAAATATTACTCATCTTTTCATGTGGAAAAAATACAAATGTTGAGTGGAACAAAATGTCCCTCCTTTACAAAGTATCGCCAACCCTGCCTTAAATGTCAGCTGCACGTCAACACATGAACTAGTTTGCTCTGTTGTTGTTTTTTTTTTCTTTCTTCCATTCTGGAAATTTTCCCCTTTTTATCTCACAGCAAAAACAATGTTTTCAACCTGTTAATTAGAGCCGCTGCAGTGTGATGGAGCATTCCGCCCAATCGACATAGGCCAGACGCGGGCACGCCGAGAGGGTGTCTTCGTCGCGGCGGACAGACAGACAGCACAGGCAATCGGTCGAACGCTGACCTCCACCGTGGTCAAACAAACACCTTTTAGACAGGCATCTAGTCTAATTCTAATTCACGGACTTAAAAAAAAAAAAAGTGATGAAAATATCTCCAAGAATGAAAAAAAAATTCTTCCTTGCTTCCTATAACTTTGATTCATAATTGTGACAAATAAAATATAATAGGATGTGGCATGTTGAAAGGGCCCTCGTCCCAGCTTTTTCATTGTGAATCCTCGGAACGAGCACCCATCTTGCATTGTATTGTCAAAAAAATAAATAAAAAGCACTTTGCTATTGCCCAATATGTCTCAGATACATGCTTTCCAAAAAATAAATATTTATATTTATATTTATATTTATATTTATATTTATATTTAGGAGCTGTAGTTTGTCATGGGTGCTTTCAAACCAAAATGGCCGACCTCTTGTTCATTTTCAGGCGTGGGTTCTAGAGACTTATTTTGTGCATCTCAGTGTGATTGGGATGTCCAGCAAATTTGGTGGCCATCAGCAAACGAGGTGGCTTTTGTTTGTTTCCAACTTTCCAGGCCCCCTTCTCATTGAATTTGACCAAATATGCCTGCTCCAAACCAAAATGGCCGCCATGGGTTCTTAAGACTTTTTTTCAATTTTTTTTTTGTGGATCTTCTTCTGATTGACCTGTCCACCAAATTTGATAATTGGTGAAACTCATGCCAGGAGCTTTTTTTTTTTTTCCCCCCCATACGTTTTTGGGGGCATTTCAATATTTCAATAATCGAATGGGTGATTCCTTGAGGGCCCTGATGAAAATATCTCCCTGGTGGAGGTCACAAGCCCGTCTGTGGTTACAAAACCGACTTAGCGTTCATTGTCTGGGAAATTATAGTCGAGGGTGTTTGTCGAGGTGTCAGTTCACTCCAAACGCTGCGAAACTATTTGTCTAAGTCTGCATTGTAGCCCTTGCAGTAGTGAATTCAATCCCCCTGCGAGGTGTGTCCTTGACAGTTTTCTTTGGGGGAAGGCATTCGAGGAATGTGTGCTAGCTTCTGAAGCTAATTGGCATCCACACCGCTTCAAAGCTGCTAGTTGAGTGCCCCGAGCCCGACCTCGGCTTTCAGTCAAACCGCACGAGAGCACTCGTCACTGCCGTTGGGGAAATAAATCCAAAGCAAACACATCCGAGTCAGGTGGGCTCCATGTTAGCCACTTTTTTTTTTTTTTTTGGAACCATTTCAGCTGTGTGAATGCATACGTAATGAAATTTCCCAAGGGTGGGGGATTTTTGCGCGATTTAGTCATTGCCGGTCATGGGAGCGAAAAAGGTATCCTTTCACAGTGTCTTGGCGTGGGTGCGGCGGCATGTGTGAGCCGTTCTTTTCTTCTTTTTTTAAATGTATTTATTTTTTTAATTGTGCGCCCGGAAGGTGCAAGGATGTTGAGAAGTGAGAGCGGCGCGGCAAAATGTGATTACCAAGCAGGGCAGGGCAGCGACACTTGGTACCGAATCTGATGAACTGTCAAAGGTACGCGTGTTTGGATTTTGAAAGCCGTCAAGGCTTATTCACACAAGTCATATTTCCGGGCGTTGGCGCGATCCTTCAGAGGCGCTGTCGTTTCCCGCCGGAAAGAATATGCGCCGTCTCCGCCTCGGCGTGACTGCTCCATAAAGGTCTAAGTGATGCATTGTGGCGACAGAAAAGGGTAGGGGGCGGGCGACACGGTGTTTACCTTGCATCGGCGCAGTGACATCAACAATGGCGACGGCGGCGGGAGGAGGGGCCTTTGTGCAGCGGCGCGACGCCGACACAACACGGAAAGGGAGTGACAACTTTGAAAAATGGCCAAGCGGGCGCTCCTTGGGGCTCGGCAACCTTTCAAAATCATGCCGGGGAAGCCAATGAAAAACGGCCGTGTGATTCTCCCGTGTCAAAGATGTGTGTTCTTCATTCTCCCCCCCCGCGAGCTGACTCACATCCTCATCATCTGGCTCTCTCTCCGCCATCGCTCGCTTTCTGTCCTTGAATGGGCCGAGGCATTCGAGCTGCGACAAAAGGACTGCGGCTCGAGTTCCGCCTCGGATCGAGAACTGGCCCGTGTCGAGCTTTTGCACAAACGTTCCCGGGAAGGTCCCACCTTGCTGGATATTTCTCCAAGCTCATTGCCCAAGACATGCATTGTGGGCTGTGTAAATACGTCGAGTCGACCACCGAATAAGCTTCAGATTCCAAGCACGAGGTGGCCTGCATCTCTACCTCCTTCCGCCACCGCCGTGACTCTCTTTCTTTTCTATCTTTGACGCCATCTCCTTTTCATCACTTCAACTTCACATTCATCAAATCAGGGACCGGTCTGGTGTGTCTGTTGGTGTTTGTTGTTTGTTTGTTTGTTTTTCCAGATGAATGCTGATTTGAAGTGCAATGATCGCTTGCGGCACGTCACATCAGCGCTAAGCCTTGACCTGGCGTCTTAATACGCGACTCAAGTCTTGCGTTTCATCACATCAAACTCATTATATCCCATTCCAAGGCGGTGCCGCTCGCAAAGTTTCAGGAGGCTACTCGTGACTGAGCGACACCGGATTGTTGGCCTTGGATTCGGAAAGCTGACTTTTTATAAATTTTTTTTTTTTTTAAGCGAGCTCCCAGCCTCCTTTGATTTGGCTCCTAAAAATCTTCAAACCAAAACGGGCTGGCTTCCTGTTGACTTTCGGACGTGGGTCCTTGAGTGTTACATAAGACATGTCCATCAAGTTACGCCATTGCGAAGTTGGTGACGAGCATTCTTGTTTTCTAACTTTCCAGATCCGTTTTTGACCTCCAAAATGGCTGCGGCACACGTTCCTTGACATGATCTGATACATTTTATGTCGAATGAATTGCTTTGTTAAATTACTTTTTTTAAGCGAGCTCCCAGCCTCCTTTGATTTGGCTCCTAAAATCTTCAAACCAAAACGGGCTGGCTTCCTGTTGACTTTCGGACGTGGGTCCTTGAGTGTTACATAAGACATGTCCATCAAGTTACGCCATTGCAAAGTTGGTGACGAGCATTCTTGTTTTCGAACTTTCCAGGCCCGTTTTTGACCTCCAAAATGGCTGCGACACACGTCCTTGACATGATCTGATACATTTTATGTCGAATGAATTGCTTTGTGTTACGGTCCCTAGCCACGAGACAAAAGGTTGACATACACACACGCACACACACTGTCATCTGGTAGGTTATTCGTATGTTTTGTTTTGGTTTGGTTTTTTTCCAAGCGGTGATATCGGTAGTCTGTCTTCCATGCTCTTTGCGAGTGGATTCATTTTGTATTGGCTGCTTCGGCCACTGTCGCTCTCACTGGGCATCAAGGGGCCGCTGCCATCGATTTTCACCAGGGTACTCATTCTTGTCAGATTTAGAAATGTTGAAGCCAGATGGAAAAATCATCAAAATAAAAGCAGATTCCAAGAGGCTCTGATGAAAACATCGCCTCCTTTGGAGGGGTAAGAACCCGCCTCTGCTATCACAAACGAACTCGGTAGGATGTAAGTGACTGATCCAGACTGGATTCCGAGGCCTTACGCTCGAGTGTTGTGTCGTCACGGGTGCGCTCACCGTCTAATTTGATCTCAGGGAGCCGGAACTCGAAAAGAGGTGAGGGCAAGTGAATTACGGTTCCCGGCGGGGCTTTGACATCGCGACGAAATGAGCCCGTTGTGGCGAAGCAAGCGCCGCCAATTTAGTGTTGAGGGACCTGGGCGTTTGAAATGCTCCCCGCTTCCCCAGGTGGCTTTATCACAAGATTTTAGTGGAACACGGCGTTCCTGTGCCTCATCCAACCGAGGGCCAACTTGTTAGAGCGCGGTGACAGTTTTGAGGAGGATGCTGTCTCTGAGCGATGCTTTGAGCATTGATGGGAGCTGTGAAATTGCTTCACCCCGCCATCACTACCCCCCGCCCCCCCAATATCCAGGCATACTGCCATGGGAGAAGTTAAGAGTGGGTGGGGGAGCTGTCGCGGTATATTGCCATAGTAACAATGGATTGCCCACCCGCCCGCGCGTTCAAACAAAACCATGTTGGCACTGATAACGCTTTCAACATAAATTACAAGGTCTGCGATTGTCATGTCATGTCCCCGATTCTCGACGAGAGGAGGCTTGCCTGGGTAAAGAAAAAGCTTATTCAAAGACATTCAAAGGAGTCGGCGCACACGTGCACGCGCGCACGCTCTGACATAAATCCAAGCCCCTAAAAAAAAAAGCCACGGAGGAAGCCGAGGGAGGTGGCGAGGTTTGTGTGCTAAGCACATTTGCGCAGACATCAAACAATTCACCCCTCCCCCCTGCCTCCCCCCGATCGGTTTCGTGGGGACAAAGTAATCGGGGCCGCTCAAACATTTGCCGCAGCGTCCGCGGAATTCCGATGGCGGCTAAACGCCGCACGTCCGACTGGGGAGCTCCACGACACACATTTTAATGTCACCTGTGTTGGCACTTAGCCGCTTATCCAAAAGCGGAAGTGAGAGGCTTGCGTTCTTCACATTCCGTCAGATTCTCACAGATCGTGATTCGAGAGCAGTGATTCTTTCTCCAAATCTGCTCGATGTGTAGCTGGCGGCTACTGAGGTGGCCACTCGACCCGAATTTGCCGTCCGTCCTCCGTCCGCGACCTGGGTACGTCATCGTCCCTCCGACCTTATTCGTACAATAATCGTCCCCCGTCCCCATCCATCCTCGTCCTTCCGGTACCGAATCTCTCCCAACCGCCGAATCCCGACTAATTTACAAGTGGTTCCCGAGTGTTGCGCCGGGACCAACTGCGGCTAAACGTAGCGTGTCAAAGAGCAGCGTTTGGGTCTTGATTATCGCGGGCCACCCGCCCGCCAACAATTGGCTTTTCTCTCCCTTCGCGATTGCAGCAAACAGAGCAAAGCGCGATTATTCCAGCGCCAGGGTTGACCCGCTCGTTTTTCAATCCAAAATGGCTGTTGCGCTCCATCCCGGTGGTCGGGTTGATTTGCTGCTCGTTGCTAAGGACTTTGTTGCTGGGGAGCGAGCGAGAGAAGAGAACTCCTCTCTTGAGATGGTGCAAAGAGTAAAAGGTGATATCAAAGCCCAATCCCAAAACTAGTGGGCACGAAGCTGCAAATCCACCGCCTGGAGCAAAATTAAATGTCTGGAATTTCTTCGATCCATTTAACTGACGAGAAGCAGATTTGGAGAAGCTCTGTTTTTACAGTCCACTTTGCAACAGCGGGCTGCAGAGAATGCGTGCGGTGCGGTTGCTCCGACCTTTGATCCATTTGACAACTTCTTCTGTCGGGACTTCTTTCAGGACTTGATTTACATTGCAAAGAGCCCATTTCTGATTAAAAGCTTGGATTTGATTTTTGGACGGAAACGAGCTGAAAGACTCCCCATTCTTGCATGTTTTACTGCATCAAGTTTTTAAACACACACACACACACACACACGTGTGCAACACACACGATTTCAATTTCAGGGGCAAGCAGGTGGCAAAATGGCCGCCCACCCCCAAAACACGGGTGGATTTGACTGCTGACCTCATATTCCACAAATGCAATCTCAATCCGAATTCCATGTTTACACGAGTGCGGATGCGGAGAACATATTTCTGGGTTGACTTCCCCTTTAAGATTTAAGTTCAAGTATTGAGTTCAAGTATTCGTTGATGCTTCCCCAACAAAGTGAAAGGAAATGGAAATTAAATCTAACATAATATAATAATTCATACAGCTAAAAAAAAAATATATATATATATATATATATATATATATATATATATATATATATTTTTTTTTTTTTACACTCCTGATCCTCAGCATGGAATGTGGGCACTTCCCTGGCGTCATTTGTGCAAAGTGTCCCATGTGATGCGAGAGCGACGTTTGTTTTTAATTTGTAGGATGCAGCATGAAATGTTGAATGGCTACCGGCGGTTGAATGGCTCAAGAAATGTTGAGATGAGGTATCACACGTCGGCGCTTGTGACGC
The DNA here is from genome assembly GCF_001891065.2 of Hippocampus comes. Taxonomy (NCBI): domain Eukaryota; kingdom Metazoa; phylum Chordata; class Actinopteri; order Syngnathiformes; family Syngnathidae; genus Hippocampus; species Hippocampus comes. The sequence continues at coordinate 1,504,825 of NW_017808403.1, forward strand.
ATATTATAAGCAAAAAACAAAAAAAAAAAAAAAAAACTTCAGCCCCCCCACCCTCACTTGTCATAGTTGAAGTAGTGGTCACGCCTCCTGCCTCCTGCCGTAATGACCAGACGCACTTTTTTCTAATGTGACGAACAGCGAGTCTTGGGTAAACACCTCACGCACACACACACACACACGCACACACACACTTATATTCATGCAGGATATTGAAACCCTCTCAGGCATGTCGCTGCCTGGCGTGCAGGATGATGGAGAGGCGGCGGCGTGGCGCTCCCTCCCAGAATACACTCCGATACTGTACGACGCGCACCCACTGAGCGCGCAGGCACTGATTTTCCCGCACTGCCCACCTCCTGCCTCCCCAGGCTTTGATAGATGGTCGCCGAGTGTGGCACCTCCTGTTTCATACACACATAATCTCATTTAAGGGGAGGGGGGGGTGGGGTTGATACAACCGAAAGAGGGGCTAATACAAGCAGTCAAGTGGTCCTCTTGTCATTGCCATTCACTTCTGCCGCTGAGCTAATATGCACGGTGCGCCTGCAGACCGTTCATGAAAGGCCGCCCTGGAAATGTAAAGCTTTTAAATGCATTATTTATCCTCAGACAGACCCTTAATGTGTCTCACAAAGTCGGTGGATTTCTGCACTTGTGAATATTTCAGATCCGTTGCATTACAAAAGGAGCAAGGTCAAAGTCAATCGGCAGAGGTGGGAGTGGAGCGCAGGAACAGGTGCTGTCACAGCCGCAGGAAAATCAATGTGAACCTGAAGCCCTGGTGAAGGTTGAACTTTTTAAATACCGGCGGTGCCACCTTTTATCTCCAAGTTTCTTTGCCGACATACAGTCGTGCTTTACGCTTTTAATTTGATCCTGAAATCTGAAACCGAGAGTTTCGACCTGCAGTCTAATCACACACCAGGGTCGACCAAGATCTGGTCTGTCTCTCTCTCTCCCAAGGTTGGGCCAAAAGAAGGAGCCTTGCAGGGCTCCACACTAACCTTTGGGAGTGGGTCGCACCAGCACAGATATGGAACTTGTTTTTTTTTTTTGGGGCGGTACAGCCAGACTATAATTGATGACGACAGTAGTTGTTTCATTTGAAGTACCGTCGTTTCAATATTGACAGCGACTGAAGATGTATTGGCAAAAAAAAAAAAAAAAAATCCTGTAACCCCAACATTGTTCGCAACAAGCAGCGGCGAACAAAACAGGTTTCAAAACAGCAATGAGAATATTCCGCCGATCGGCGGATTTCTGACCTTTGCAGAACAAATCCTCGAGATGAGTGCAAATCCGTTGAAAGATTATCAAGGGATGGTTGGGGGCTCCCTTGGCATTGCGGTCAAGTGGACGAGCACGCAATGAAAGAGTCGGGCTCGGACTGCTCATCGTTGAAGTCCTCCTGCCGCTAGCGATGGACGTGCGTAAACGTTGGCCTGAGCTGGCGCTAAAATTGACCTCGCCCATCATATCATTCACGTCCGTTTACCTGATTTAATGCAGCTTGTATCTGTCGATATGAATCAGGTTGTATTGTATTGTTTGGTGCGTTTGCTAAGCACACGTGGGTACAAGTTTGACCCGTCAACAAGTCCATTTTGGCGCAAGATGGCTGCCGGCCGCAGGATTGATACTGACGCGAGTTGCCTCCTCGCGTGCGCGCCGTCCTACAGACGCAGAGTTGGAGCGCCTTCGCCGTATGCACCGCGAGGAGCATTCGAACGTGCCGTCTCGGCTGAAATTTGCAGCGGCACACAATGGAAAAAAAAAAACAAACGGGAGCATTTTCAATGGTAATGGTCTCACTTTTTTGAGGCCTCGCTTGGCGGAGTGAATAAGAGGCTCGTCGTCGCCTGTCACCACTCCTCTTTCTAAACAAGTCCACTTTGCGCTGACAGGCTCCGCAGTTGGCTGCCTGAGCAAAAGGTGGCACTTAGACTAAATTATGGATCAGCGCGGCGAGCTTTCACAGCTCTTATTTTCATGTTTCTTGAAGGCCGACTGAGACAACACGGCCAGCGGGACGGGCTTCACATCCGCGTCCCATCGACAAGGGGCGCCTCGGACTCTTCTGGTTGTCGCCTTGGCATCTTGTGGGTGAGTCGTGTGATCGATCACGGGCCACAGAAGCAAACAAACAAGAATGAAGCGAGGGGACCCGAGTCACATGACTTGACTTGATTCAAACTTGAGTGGCCCAAATTTTGGACTGGAGTTTAGAACGTCTTTTAACTTCATTCGTGACTTGAAAAGCGACAAAACTCGCATGAGTTTATCTTCCCGATAGCTGGTCAGACAGGAACGAAGCTTCATGTCATTGCGTTGAGCTGAAAAGACATTCTCGGGCCACTGAATCGATTGCAACTGGACGGTTCTGTACGAGTGAACTGAAGTGAAATGCTCGAAGTTTCGTGGGAGCTCGACTTGGGTGATTTTTTTTAATTTTTTTTTTTTTTTTTTTTTGCCACGGTAACTCGGGACTCCCTTGAAATTTGAAGGTTAAGACTTGCAAGTCACTCCTGACTTGCACATATGACTTTGTGCCAGCCTTTGGTAAACAGAATCCGACAAGACCCACGAGAGCCAACCTTTTTTGAATGAAGACAGCAGATCGCCTGAGGCATTTTGGTTTTTTTTTTTTTTTTTGCACAAAACGACACAACTAACCACACAACATTAACGCCTGACTTTGCCAGACACGTTTGCAATTTTGATGAGGTACACACGAAACCGCCGCCGTGCCCATTAGTCACACAAACAAGCCTCGCGTCTGATCTGTGTTGCGACGCGACGGGTCGACAGCCAAGTATTCCTCTGAGTCTGACCGCGGCGCAGCTTAAGTGATGTTCCCATCCAGCCGGCCTGAACTCCCGCAGTCGATACGGCACAAAGGAAACAGCGGTGCTAGCGTAGCACACCATAGACCCTGGGAGCCTTGTAAAAGTCAATTTGCTGTACAAACTCCCGCCAACACTCGCCGCGGACTAACACGTGTGCGGTATGACGGTTCCGGCAAAAACCGGCAGCGCGTCGGCGCCGACGAATCCGCCGCGTGAAATCAAATTGCACGTTTGATGAAGGCAAATTGAAAGACGCGGCGGCGGAGAGGTGGCATCCTCGACGCCGACGTTCGCAATCAGCGGCGTGCCGGGCAATCAAGGCGGCCGCCCTCCAAAGTCATTCTCTGTTTCCGACCTCCTCTCTCGCCGCGCTTCTCTCGGCGTATCTTTCTTATCGTGACATATGTCAAGAGCCGCAGCGGCTCCTTCAATCACGAGTGGAGTTTTTTTTCTTTATTTTATTTTTTTTTTCCGAGAGGAATCTCAAGCTCACTTGTGCATTTATCACAGGCAGAGAAAGGCTGGAGGGAAAGACAAAGCTTTGTTTTACGTCAACCCCCCCACCCTCAAAAAAAGAAAAAAATCCTCCGTTACGCCACGGGAGTCAAAGTCGAGCTCCGCAACGAAGAGCCACCATTTTTCTCAACCAAACCAAAAGGCAATGTTCTCCTATGATGGTGCCATTTCGGCTTTGACTGTTTTGACTTTGGCATTTCGTTTGTTCCATGACCACGCTTATTATTCAAACATACATTTGTGATTTCGCCATGATAGCCGTGCAACTCTAATAAGTACGATGCGGCGTAAAGGAAACAACCCCACTCGCTAACCGATCGGCTTATCGATAGAAACCCCTCCATTTGAGTCCCTTAACATTTCTGCTCGTTTATTAGGCGAGCGCCTGAGTTTCGTAATTGCCTTTGAGCAAATCCATTCAAATCACCAAAGCAAATTATCGTCGAAAATGGCTTTCTGTCGTAGTTTCACGAGCGCCGCTTGGCTAATGCCGCTTCCATTCCCCACCACCCAGCATGTAAACAAAGGGCTGGGAAAACATTGATTGAATTGATCTATAATAGATCCAAACACAGCCTCAGCTGGTGGTACGCTGGATGACGATAATGGAGCAGTCCAAAAACGACTTATTGTCTTTCTTTTTGTTTGTTTTTTTTTTGTTTTGTTTTTTAATCCGTTTCTCAGTAGCTGGCATCTGAGTTTCCCAGCACGGCACGACCGCTTGCTGGGCAAATGTTTGGACCGACTAAGCCGACCTCAACGCTGGTGGGGTGAATGAAACTCGAGAGCTCCCGTGGAGTCTCTTGTTTGGTGTCTTCTTGGACTTGATGAGTGAGCGACTGCCTCAGCGGCCTCACAGATGAAACTATCGGAAGCCCAGCCTGGGAAACTTAAGAGGGACTAATTATTCCTATTCTTATGATTTATTTATTTATTTTTAAGAAATGCGGGTGAGTGGATCGCCGGGTATGTCTGTCCGCCCATCAAATGTGAAGTTCTACAGCCAAGCAACCGCTTTATCTCGCCGTTTCTGCGAGCGTGCAGTCCACCGTTACATGACGGTGGCATGACCGGCTTAGGTGGACAAAGATTCAGAGCCGGACTAGGCCGTGTGAGCCACGATCCTGCAAAAGTAGCAGTGCGACTCCCTTGCTATCATGCCAAAGTCAAAAGGTAAGCAGAGCTGCAATGAGTTTGGTTGGCTGCCCAGGAAAAAAAAAAAAAAACTCGAGACCACCCTCTTCAATTTCCTGCCCAGTCCAACGATCAGTCCATTTATTTGGACCAGTTTGTTCATGACAACAAAAACTCAAATCGAGTTGAGCTCAAAAGCCGAGCCAGACATTTTCCGAAGGTTTTGCTTGATCATCATCCAAACGATCTAACAAGTTCTTGGATCAAATCACTTTGCCGTGGCATTTTGCTGCCAGAAACGTTGCTTTTAGACATTCCATGTTCTCTTGTTTGTCTTGATGCCCTTTTAGTGGCAGCAGACAGGAAATTGAAGAAAACACGGTGCGGTTATATTTTGCCTACACGAGCAGAAACGACAAACTGCACCACAGCTTCAAAGTGGTCCTTGGGAGGTGCAATGATATGAAGCGAATCCGATGACCTTTGTTCATCGGGTGGCTAAGTGATTGAAATCCCCGCACGATTTTCACAACGCAAACCGCAGCCAAGAATAACGAAGTGGAATGTCCGGCGAGGTGCACGAGATGAAGATGAGGAGGCAGCTCCGCGCAAAGACAGTGTGTTAATATTTTATCAGCTGGAGTGGCAGGAAATGTCCAGATCAGTTGCTTTTTTTTTTAAAACGGGACCGCTAAAGGAGAAAGGCTGATAAAACCGGCCCAGTTGCCTGGTTACCCACTCGGCCGGGTTGCCAGATCGGGAGTATGAGGGGGACAGAGAAAAGAAACCTGATGCCGAGAGGTTACAGTGAATGCTTGCTATTATCCTTACACGCCCACCCGCCCCCTCTCCCTCCCCGAGGGCCCTTGTCGGGAGAGCAGGGGCCTTTTTTCTCTGTACCTTCTAACAGAACCTTCTTTCTTGTGCCTGATTCAATCTTTTCCCAGGGATGGGCCGAGGACAGAGGTCATTCGAAAGGCCAGGAAATGCAATATGCAGCTGGACCCGGTAGATAGATGTCCACACTCCAAACATTGATGACCGTTCAAATGTAAATGGCGTTTCAAAGATAACCACAAGACAATAAGAAGGGCAGCGGTGTCATAACATACGCCGAAAACATGGCAAACGTGTGGCGGGAAAAATAATTCAACCATTGGAGCACACTGACACACAATACAACGAAGAGAAAAGAGGGCCCTTGTAATTATGCAGGAGACGTCCGGAAGCAACGGCGTTCGACGCCCTCTGGAGACAATACTGGAAGCTGTGACTTTTGGGATGAGAAGAGGGTGAGTTGGTTCCAGAGGCGTGTGTGTGTGTGTTTGTGTGTGTGTGTGTATATATTTGTATATGTATGTACATACTGTATGTCTGTATATGAGAGGAGACCCGAGCACAAGAATAAATGAAGCACCCTTCCAACCTCCCCACCCACAAAGAAAGAGTGAAGCGTTGTGATGTGGAGGCAGGCGGAGAATGTTGTACAGCACGGGGTGGGTTTGTGGCATTGGAGATGGCGGGGGAGGGG